>NC_059429.1:57265798-57565798 GCF_021028975.2 Sphaerodactylus townsendi | reverse complement strand
ACTGCCACTGAGAGGGAGGGGTGGCATCAGAGATGGGATCCAGCAGTTTCTCACAGGTTCCCGAGAGTAGGTTACTAATTATTTGTGTGTGCCGAGAGGGGGTTACTAATTGGTGATTTTTGTCACGTGATTTTTGCCTTAGTTACACCCCCTTTTCTCAGAAGTAGCGCGCAGAACTTGAAGCAGTCTAGCAGGAGGTGCACCAGCGTGCATGGCAGCCTGCGCCTGCGTGCATTCGTTTCCCACCCAAGGACCGGCACAGCGGCTGCGTCCTTGCCACAGCCCCGCCCAGTAATGCCCCGCCCCTGGAATGGCCGGCCACGCCCCCGTCGTGCCCCGACCAGCCCCATTGGCGCTACGCCACAGTTTGAATCCCGCCACCATGGGAACCTGTTACTAAAATTTTTGGATCCCACCACTGGGTGGCATGCAAGGGAAGAGAGGGAGGGAGAGGAAAGGGACAGTGGGGGAGGCATGCAAGGGAAGAGGAGAGAGGGGAGACAGTGAGCTGTGGCATGCAAGGGAGGGGAGGCAGGGGGCCCTACATCTTGATATGACCCACCCACCCTAGCGGAGGGAAAGGGAAGGGAGGGAGGGGGAGGGGTGGCATGCAAGGGAAGAGAAGTGAGGGAGGGAAGAGAGTGAGGGGTGGCATGCAAGGGAGGGGAGGCAGGGGCCCAGCATCTTGATATGACCCACCCACCCTAGCGGAGGGAAAGGGAAAAGAGGGAGGGGGAGGGGTGGCATGCAAGGGAAGAGAAGTGAGGGAGGGGAGACAGTGAGGGGTTGCATGCAAGGGAGGGGAGGCAGGGGGCCCAGCATCTTGATATGACCCACCCACCCTAGTGGAGGGAAAGGGAAGGGAGGGAGGGGGAGGGAGGGGTGGCATGCAAAGGAAGAGAAGGGAGGGAGGGAAGAGAGTGAGGGGCGACTTGCAAGGGATGGGAGGGAGGGGCCAGGCACCCTAGATTCCCTGAATACTGCAGTTACAGTTAAGAAAACCAGGCACGCATTACTCAGGAGTAAGCTCAGTACAGCAACCATGACATACTTTGAATGGCTGCGTCGCACCCGTCAGAGGGTTTCCTCAGAAGCGACACCCATTGCCACCAACCAAACTTACTCCCAGGTAAAGGATCATGACCAGCCAGCCTAGATGTGTGGGAGGGGTGCCTTTCCATTCCCCCCCCCAAAGGAATGCGGGCACACACATCACTGACATCGCACAGTATCAGGCTGCATGTTTGCATGAGCATGTACTGCTGGCCTCTGCAATTGATTTGCTGCTACTGTTCCTTTTCCATTTCACCACAATAAGCCACAGCAACGCATGGCCGGGCCACGCTAGTTCTTACTAAATTCTCTGCTTTCCGTTCCAGTGACAGATTGGCATGGTTCACTCTGCTTTTATTCCCATTTCTAATTAATTTGGAATCTTGCCTAGCTAATATGGAACTAGTGTTCACACTCCATGATATTTACAGAGGAACTGATAAACTGGAGCAATGATAAAATGCCAAAGTTGTTAGAAGCTAGATAGCATCATTATGATACTTAAAAAAACCCTAACCTTCTCTCTATATTGATTTTTTAAAATAGCATTTTAGATGACCTACTAGGGACAGAAGGCCCTGCATGAAGTCCTGGAACAAGAACCGTCTGTCAACAAATTAAGTGTGATGTTCTCAAGCTGCCACTCATAAGAAATTTGGAGTTGGTACTATTGCATTTTATACTACCTTAATGTTATAGTTGGTAAAATGTTTATCCCCCTCCCCCCATAGTCTGAGGAAAACTTGTGGGCTGGTTCTTTATTTAATATGGAAATTTATAAATTCGGAGACCGTAATGTAGGTGGGTAGAATGCACTGTATTGTAACCTGATGTAGAAGTTGATGTTTAAAGAAGAGTTTTCATTAGGAGATACAGGTGTAGTCTTACAGCTCCAATCATTTAAAGGAAAGTGCTACAAGCACAGACAATTAATAAAAGATGCTTTAAAAGAAAGTTGTAAACTTTGTAGATGCATGTTTGTTAATGAATGAAGGAAGAGGAGTGACATCAATTGTCATTGATCACTTTGTGGGAAATATCTGACAGGTGCTAGTTAACTGAGGAATATTCACATTTTTCTAGTACTGTGCATGGGCTGCTAACAATATTGCATTCCCATAACATTTAACAGTGCAATCCTATGCAGAGTAATCCCAGTCTAAGATAATTTATTTTAATAGGATTAGACTGGAGTAACTTTTAATAGGATTGCACTGTTAATTTTAAGGGAAGATCTAAGTATATACACTAAGTATATACACTTACCTATGTAAATGCTGTAAAGTCAAAGTGATTCATGGTGAGTCTAACAAAGAGCTTTCAAGGAAAGTGATTAAGCAGAGATGGTTTTCTATTATCTTCCTCTGCAGAGTCTTCCTTGGCTGTCTCTCAGTCAAGTAACTTGTTTAACTTCCAAGATCTGACAAGATTGGGCTATATACTATACTGCCTTCCCTCCTATATGTACAGTTGCCATACTGTAAAAAATGGTGGAAATACCCTAGTTTTCTTATTATTAATTTTAAAAAATGTTTTGTTCCATTTGCAAAACATTGCCTTCTGCTGCTCTTTGGTAGATTCCAGTTCAGAACAGAAATAAATATTACACTCTTCTTAGCAAACCTCGATATTACAAAGTGCAAAAAATTTGATAGTGTGAAAGAATAAATGTTACAACAAATTATCCATTCATACATATACTACATACCAACAAACTTGGAGACAGCTTATACCCGTCTTATAAAGCATATACTTAGAATTTCTCTAATAGCTTATGAATATACCACTTATACTTATTACATGTGTCTTAAAGTAAATGTGGATTAACTTCCTAAAAGATCTCCCTCAATAACCTGAATCAGGGTTCCCCAAAAGCATGGAGTCTTACTGTGGCCACATTCATGCTATATTTATGCCAATCTCTATACTGATGGCATTTATTTGGATGAAATAAGTATTATCCAGTCTTTTTGATGAGCCATTTGTTAGAGTATAATCAATTATGAAATGAATCTTTAACTCCATTCTGTTTCTAACTTCTGTCTACTTACATATGTGAGGACATTATTGCTGACTTGGGACAATTGGCTATCGTTCATGAACTAAATACAACTAATCTCCTAATCTAGGACATTGGTAGAACAATTGAAAATTTCCAGTAGCATTGAAAAGATTCCAAAGAGATTCCTGGAAATTCCAGGAGAACTGAATAGAGCCTTTTTGTGTTGAATAATTGTCATATACATTTATTTCTTCTCCATTGTAATAAGTTTAAGTGGTATATACATATATTAGCTATTAGAGAAATTCTAAGTAGATGTTTTTTAAGAGGGGTATTAGCTATCTGAGAGTTTGTTGGTGTGAATGTGGTGTATGTATGAACGGATAATTTGTTGTAATTATCTTTTCACACTATTAACTTTTTTGAACTTGTAATATTCAGGTTTGTTAAGCGGAGTGTAATATTATTTCTGTTCTGGTCTTCTACTGTAACTAGAACTTTTGTTAATTAGATTCCAGTTCAGACCAGATCTTGCTTCATGCTCAGTATATATGTATCTTTATAGCCCAGTTTATTCTTATTGATTGATTGAGTTAATTTGATTTGTATCCCACCCTTTCTCCATAGGGCTCAGGGTGGGTCACAACATAAAACTCAACAATCAATTAACTTTAAAAATTACAACATCACTATAAAATAATTAAAACCAATTTAAATACAATATTAAATACAATGTTAAGCACCCAAACTAATAGATTGAAACTGATGGCAATTAAACCCCTTTCCATCTGCCCTCCCCAGAGGCCGAAAGAGATGATCTATGAAACTTTTACAGCTTTCCCTTCTCTTTTGCATAGTTGTGTGCGTAATGAATATGTTTATTTTATTTATTTACAAAATTTGTATATATTAACAATTTGTAAAGAAGCATGTAGGCTTCTTTCTGATAAACCTCATCTAATGGAACAAAATCCAGAGTTCATAGCTTTAGTCTGTGCGGGAGGGGTAGTTTCACAGCAGCCAAGGACAGCATAACCATGCTACCTCCAAAAAGGAATTGGGTGGCACAGAAAGAAGTGAAAAGTAAAAAGACTAAGCAAAGACTTGGAACTCGTCATTGTAATCCAATTATCTATGCCTGCTATTTTACAGAAGGGGATGTTTCCAGGCGGAAAGCCCTCAGGAAGTCGACTAAAGTTGGCTCAGCCCTGGGAATACTTCTAAAATTCCCTCATGAGTGCCAGTGCAGTTCCTGTGATGGAGGAGCACTGGTGCAGCATTTGCATCTGGCTCCCACAGAGTCAGAGCTTTATTGCACCCTGCCACCATGTGCGCCTGTCAATGGCATGGGTACTACTTACATCATCTGGACTGGCAGCGACACTAGAGCTGGGGTCACACCTGCTCCGTAGCCTTTTGTCTTCCACACCTTGGTGGATTGCATTCTTAGTTTATTATTTTGCAGTTCTCTGAATATCGGGCTATCATTGATTCTAAAATCAGAATGAACAGAGACATTGTCATTCTAGTCTTAAACATCACTGCTGGAATTGTTGATTAATTCATGTTCCTCCTTGTAGGTGGCCAATCATTACTAATGAATTTTTAGAATCCAAGTGTTTGGGAATCTGTAAGTCAAGAACATTATAGCAACAATGAAATAGTGGCAGTTGCTGTATCATTAGGTGTACTCCTGTAAGGCAGTGTATTTGAGATCCTACATGAGATCCAGACAGGGATGCTGTACTGGAGGGAGCTACACCTGCAGTCAATTGACACCTACTTTGAAGATTGCTCAATGAGGGATTTTTTATTATGATGATTGATGATGATGATGGTAGATTTCACATCTGCCAGATCTTTAGCTGGTTGTTGGCCTTTCATTACAATTTGAGCCTCACCCAGAGGCCTCGGAAGTTGTAACGTATCAGCGTGGTATTTGTGCGGATCCCAGCAGGGTTGCCTTCTGAATGTGACAGATGTTAATTTTGTCAATTTGAAGATGTTTCATGTGCTGCCCTAGTGTTTTCAGGATGGTGCCCAGAGTGCTGATTACCATTGGGATGACCTCAGCTGGTTTTGTGCCATAGACGCTGAAGCTTGATTTTCAAATAGTATCTAGTGACCTTCTCATGTTCTTTTTCAGTGACCCTGTTGTCACTGGGTACTGCTATGTCGATGATGGTCACGTTCCTGTCCTCGATCATGGTGATGTCTGGTGTATTGTGTTTCAACACTTTGTCCATTTGGATTCGAAAGTCCCACAGGATCCTGACTTTCTCATTTTCCATTACTTTCTCTGGACAATGTTCCCAACAGTTCTTAGCTGATCTTATGTTGTAATTCTTGCATAAATTCTTGCATAAAAATAAAATTATTAGTATTATTAGTATTATTGGTAGATTTCACATCTGCCAGATCTTTAGCTGGTTGTTGGCCTTCATTACAATTCAAGCCTCACCCAGATGCCTAGGAAGTTGTAATGTATCGGCATAGTATTCATGCGAATCCCAGCAGCTCAGCATGTTTTCAGGATTAAACCTCTGTAGCAGTCAAGAGCTAATTGGATATAAGGGTAGGGAAAGGCTAATGTTAACAAAAATCCCCATCACCTCTGAGTCAGCATTTCTAGTTAATCAGGCTGATCTCTTGACAGAATACTAACAAGTTACTGGCTCAGCTTCTCTTCTCTGAATGACTTTGAAGATCTGCTAACAACTCACTGTTGAGAGTTTGGTTATGGAAACATTAAGATTTTGAAGTTTTGCTTCCAACTTTCTAAGGAGTTTTGTTTAATGTTGAACTCATCGACATTGTAGACAAATGTGAAAGGAAGATCTTCCTTTGTGTAGCTTTACTTTGTGAAATATTTATTTTTTTGTTTACAGCATTTCAGAATGAAAATGAGCTCTTAGGATTGTTTTGATTGAATATTCATACTCGATCTGTTTATGTTTTGCATGGTGACAATTAATGAAGAGTGTGTCACCTAACTGCAACTACCATATATATATATTTAAAATTATAATTAAAGAAATGTTGGATTGGATTGGATTTTTAATTTCTATACCGCCCTCCCCTGGGTGGTGTACAACAATATAAAACAAATAATAACCATAATCTGCAGTAATAATAATCATAACATCAATATCAACAATATAACACATATCTATCCGCAATGGTCATAATATAGCCAATATAATAGCATACCATCATAATATCATGACACCTTAGCCATTATAATAAATATTTTTTAACATCAAAATTAATAACAACAAAATGAAATGTTGTCACTGCATCTCAATCATCTGTTGTCAATCATCTGTTTTAAAAGTACCAGTCTATGGCAATAGAAACTGTACTTACTGAGAATGTGGTCACTTTGGGGCCATAGGATTGATGTAAACATTCTAAAACTGATATTTTTATTGCAAATGTTGCATTGTAGGATTAACCTGCCTTTCATTATTTGATTTGACTTGGCATTAGACAAGTTCAGTTGAACATTGGTGCTGAGTTCTAGGCCAAATCATAGCTTTTATTCCTGAGATAGTTGCTTTGTATATTCAATTTATCCTCACAGTGCAGATAAAAAAAAAATCCAGACAGCAAGGTCAGGTACAGAAAGGGTAGATGTTACTACAAACCTGGGAATAATCCCACAACTTCAGAAGGGGTTTGTTAATATCCCCTCAGAAAACACCCAGAAATAATGTCTGCTCAGCTCAGACAGACATTACAATTAAAAAAAATTGTGAACAAGCTGTCACAACACAATGTAGCAAAATCTCAGTGCTAACCTGGTTGGTGCAGCTTGGAGCAGAATAAATGGCTCTTTCTGAATAGCACAAATAAAATGTCCTAAGGACAGGAGGGGAAGTCATTTTGAGGAAGAAGTTCATACAGCCTTCAGGACGTTTTTTTTCTTCTGCTCAACCCAGATTTTTATTGCAATGCTAAATTAGTGATTCTTTTTTGCCAAGTTGTCTTAAAATAATGTTGTGCTTGCCGTGCATATCTCAGGAGATGACTTATTTCTCCCACCCAATCTCACTTTTGTTTTCTCCCCCTGGCAATTTTCTATTGCTTGAAACCTCCGTTGTCCCCGCCATTAGCTAAAGCTGCCTGGGATGTTTCCTCTGCATACATTATGCCTGTGCTTTTTAGCTCAAAAAGTGCATGGTTCAACTCAGCTCTTCCTGCCCATTCTAGCACTCATGGATGTAGATAAGGGGGGGGGGTTCTTGGGTTTGAACCCCCCCATTCATGTCCGAAGCTCCGCCCCTCCGTTTGTGGGTTTTAAAAACATTTTAGTGCTTTTTCGGTTTTTGGCCTGCAGGGGGCGCATTGTTTGGGCTAGCAGCACCAAACTTTCAGGGATTGTTTGGGGGGCTCTCTTGATGATACCAACCAGGTATGGTGAGGTTTGGTTCAGGGGGTCCAAAGTTATGGACTCCCAAAGGGGGTGCCCCCATCCTCCATTGTTTCCAATGGGAGCTAATAGAAGATGGGGGCTACACCTTTGAGGGTCCATAACTTTGGACCCCCTGAACCAAACTTCACCAAACTTGGGATGTATTATCAGGAGAGTCTTTTATTGATGCCACCCAGGTTTTGTGAAGTTTGGTCCACGGGGTCCAAAGCTATGGACTCCCAAAGGGAGTGCCCCATCCTCCATTGTTTTCAATGGGAGCTAATAGAAGATGAAGGCTACACCTTTGAGGTTCCATAACTTTAGACCCCCTGAACCAAACTTCACCAAACCTGGGTGGTATCATTAGGAGAGACTCCTAAAGATATCCTGAAAGTTTGGTGATTCTAGCTTAACAATTGCACCCCTGACAACAGGCACCCCACAAATTTCCCCAGATTCTCCTTTTAAATTCACCCCCTCCGGCATGGATTTAAAGGGAGAATCTGAGGTCCTCAGTTTAGAAGAAGAAGAAGAGTTTGGATTTATATCCCCCCTTCTTTCCTGTAGGAGACTCAAAGGAGCTTACAATCTTCTTGCCCTTCCCCCCTCACAAAAAACACCCTGTGAGGTGGGTGGGGCTGAGAGAGCTCCGAGAAGCTGTGACTAGCCCAAGGTCACCCAGCTGGCATGTGTGGGAGTGCCCAGGCTAATCTGAATTCCCCAGATAAGCCTCCACAGCTCAAATGGCAGAGCTGGAAATCAAACCCAGTTCCTCCAGATTAGAATGCACCTGCTCTTAACCACTACGCCACATTGAAAGTGATGCTGTTTCAGGGTGGGGGATAATCCACCCCAAAAAAGCATCACTTTCAATGTTGTTTAACTAGGGACCCCAGATTCTCCCTTTAAGGTGGATTTAAAAGGAGAATTCGAGCTCTCTAGTTTAAACACCATTGAAAGTGATGCTGTTTGGGGGTGGATTCCAGCATCACAGCGGCTGCCCGGGGGGAGGGCGCAAAACTCAGATTTTGCACCAGGCTCCATTTTCCCTCTATGCCTCTGCCCAGAGAGGAGGGGCAGGGGAGGGCAGGGCAGGGCCGGGGAGTCTGCCATCCCCGACCTCGGAGAGCTGCTTTTATAAGCGCTAGGCCAGGGGTGGGGCTTGTGGAGGCATGGCCATGCCCTAGGGGCGGGTGGGGGTGTGGCCCCACCCCGACCCCCCCATAAAAATTTATACCTACGTCCCTGCTAGCACTATATAGTTTTCCTTTTTTTAAAAAAAATTCAGTGAACTGGAACACATGACATGATCTGCCGCAGTTCTCATATCATGTGCTCATTTTGAATTTATTCTTGTTTTGTACTTCACAAATGTCTGGTAATGCACAGCACAGCAAAACCTTTATCAGGCATAAGGTCTGGTAATGCTCTAGAGCCTATTTTATATGCCTAATAAAGGTGGTGGTTTGTTTCATGTGCTCATGTCTTCGAAAACAGCTCATCTAAAAATTTTAAAAAACAAAACTATATAATGCCAGAATTGGCAGGAAGAGCTAAGTGGAACCATGTATGTTTTGAGTTAAAAACAAGCATGGGCACGACGCATACAGAGGAAACAACCTAGGCAACTCTAGCTAGTGGCAGGCACAATGGAGGTTTGTAACTTGCTGTCTTCAACTTCCTGTTTGCCATTTTAGGTCAGTATCTCATTTGACAAAGCTGCATAAAAATTGGAACGTTAAGCAACATATAACTATACAGAAAACATAACAGTGGAACCTATCAATCCTACAACTAGGTGAGCAAAACTGCCATTTGCTGGTTGAGATTGAGGCATTGGTTAATGTTAGCATCCAGAGTAATCTTCTAAGGGAAGGTTAGGATGAATGAAGGAGAACAAAAACAAGACAGGAAATTACAGAAAGTCGTCCAAGTAATGAGTAACTTTAGAACCCAGGCGGCGCACCATGATTGCCCATTCCAGAAAGGAACTGAAGGTTTCGAATGCCGCATAGGCGATTGAGCACCCCAACGGCATGGCTTTATCGAAGAACCAGTTCCGACCAAATTTAAAACCCAACAGGTCAAAATCCCCCGGGTGAACCGGTAAAATGCGAAAGGCGGACTGAATATCGCACTTCACGAGTAAGGCTGACTGCCTCGCCTCCCGGATAAGCCGGATGGCATTATCTAAGGAAGCATACCTCATCGAGCATAATTCAGGATCTATGTGATCATTAACTAAGTCCCCTTTAAGATATGAAAGGTGGTGAATCATGCAAAATTCCCTGGGGGTTTTTTTCAGAACCACCCCTATGGGCGAGATTCGCAAGCAGGGGAACGGAGGGGAAGGAAAGGGGCCCGCTATGCGCCCCGCCAAACACTCCTTCTGGATCTTTCTTTGATGATATCCAGGAACTCTATGATCGACTTTAAGTTAGGCGCACTGGAGGCTCGCCAAAGTTTCATGAAGGGGATACAGAAACCCTCCCTAAAACCTGATGCCAAGTAAGCAGCTTCCGCCCAAAGGGGTAATTCTCCAAGGCACGTACCATGCAAATAGGCGAAGGTGCCAAGGAAAAAAGTTGGGGGTCACCTCTAGGACTGGGAAGGCGGCTTAGCCCCTCCCTGGCCGGTGACCTCCTTCTGTGCATTTCCAGAGCCTGAGGGTCGTCCCTCCCGTGTATGTCCAACACCTGCATATCTATTTAAAAAATTCACCTAGTTTATTTGCATTGTTTCTTGCAATTATGTGCTATGTATGTATCATTCTGTACCTTCTTTGCAGGACTAAGAGCTATATACCATTAGAGAAAAGTAACAAAATATATACATTTAAATTCTACATATAAAACAAAATAATCCCATAATTGTTTGGATTGATATTTTATGTTATTTTGTTTATTTTTATTATTTTATTTTATTATTTTATTTAAAACATTTATGTTGTTTTTCTTCCCAAACAGGGTCCACAAAGCAGCAAAAAAATTAAAATACAATTAAACAATTAAAATATACCTAAAATATACAGTTACTGTATATACTCATGTATAAGTCGACTTTTTCAGCACATTATTTATGCTGAAAAAGCCCCCCTCGGCTTATATTCGGGTCTTATACAATTATATGTGCTAAGCTGAAGCTCTGTTTGTGTAACCCAGGGTCTATTAGGGGGAGCTAAAGAGCTCAGATTTTCCATATAAGGAAGAAAAGGCTTCATTTCCTCAGAATTCAGTTCCTCAGAATTCCGTTGTTATGAACTGTATTTGCATATTCCAGGTATGAGAATGTTTGTATCAATTGTTGAGAAGGGGGTATTGTGTTTATTAGTATAGTATTAGTGACTATTAGTTTGTATTTTGATTTCCTGTTATGAAATATAATGGGTGCTATATAAATATTATTTTCCTCAGAATTGTTAAGAGGCCTTTAGCTGGAGTTCAGTTGTTATAAACTGTTTTTGCATAGTTTAGGGCTCAGCAAAGAACAGCAAAGCTGCAAGTCCATCAACAGTGCCATAGGACACAGCTAGAGAGAACTGTAAAGGACTGAGACCCTGCTAGTCTGTTTTGCATAGCAGGCCAGAACTATTATATGTTGATTATTGTTTCTGTACTGGGGTGCTATGTGGTTTCTGGGCTGTATGGCCGTGTTCTAGCAGCATTCTCTCCTGACGTTTCACCTGCATCTGTGGCTGGCATCTTCAGAGGATCTGATAGTAGGAATGGAAAGCAAGTCCACCCCTGGCAACCCCTCCTAGTATGCTTTGCAGTAATCCAATCTTGGGAAAGCCTTTTCTGTTTAGGAAGGGATGTAAGAACATAAGAACAAGCCAGCTGGATCAGACCAAAGTCCATCTAGTCCAGCTCTCTGCTACTCGCAATGGCCCACCAGGTGCCTTTGGGAGCTCACATGTAGGATGTGAACGCAATGGCCTTCTGCGGCTGTTGCTCCCGATCACCTGGTCTGTTAAGGCATTTGCAATCTCAGATCAAGGAGGATCAAGATTGGTAGCCATAAATCGACTTCTCCATAAATCTGTCCAAGCCCCTTTTAAAGCTATCCAGGTTAGTGGCCATCACCACCTCCTGTGGCAGCATATTCCAAACATATTCCAAACACCAATCACACGTTGCGTGAAGAAGTGTTTCCTTTTATTAGTCCTAATTCTTCCCCCCAGCATTTTCAATGAATGCCCCCTGGTTCCTAGTATTGTGAGAGACAGGGAGAGAGAAAAATTCTCTCTCTCTCTGTCCAGCATTTGCCTCTACCCCATGCATAATTTTTGTAGGAGCTTCTCAATCATTGTTATCCCCCTCAGTCCGCCTCCTCTCCAAAAACTAAAGAGATCCCCAAGCGGCTGGTAGCCTCTCCTCTGCCATAGGGAAGGTGCTCCAGTCCCTCAATCATCCTTGTTGCCCTTCTCTGCACTTTTTCTATCTCTTCGATATCCTTTTTGAGATGTGGCGACCAGAACTGGACACAGTACTCCTGGAAAAAGAATCGCGATGGCATTTCCACTTCTGCTTCTCTGTATATAAGGGAGCATGACAATTGATGTACTGCAGTTTTATTATCAATTCCTTTTCTAATGATCCCCAGCATAGAGTAGCTGGCTCTCCAGCTAAAGCTGTTGTGAAGGACCCCTGGCCTTCACCTCCCTGCCAGCTGTTTGTCCAACTGAGGCCCTAGGGATAAACAAAGTCTTGTTTAATATTGGATGGCATTCAGAATTGGATTTGGGCAGTTCTGTAGGGGAAAGGATAGGTTCTGTGCTTGCACAGACAAGAAGACTGTTCCAGAGTCATGTTTTTTGATGGGTATGGGTATAAAGGAGTAGCTATAGACAGACAAAAGGTTAATGGATAAGGCAGACAAAAAAAAGACAAATATTCTTCTTCCATGAATGGATGAAAATAAGTTTTGAGCAACTTGCCCTTTCTATGGCCTGTTATCAAATGGTTCCCTTCGGTTCATAATCTATGCATGTCTATTAGTTGGAGTATTTTACATAAGTTACAGTCAAGGACACAAAGAGTGACAGATGCCTTATTATTGCTTTGACATTTTTCCATCTATTTGAGGTTATTATGCACATAGATCTTCAGGCTATATTGGAAATGTGGAAGTGGAAGGGACAATTTATAGTGCTTGTATACTAACTTACGTCTCTTCCACCAAGTATATGTTTTGAAGGGTATAAAACATAATTAATTGCAACAGAATTTTTTTTCTCCATTGAACATGACAAGATCAGTTAAACCTTACGTGTTCTTCTCATTAACCAGAATTAAATTATATTGTGCACTTTTTAGTAAAACTGCATAGGCATTTTATAGGTCTGGAAATTTTAAAATTTTAATCCCTGTTACCAATCAATGTATTTTATCTATTGTTTCACTATTATGGTGAGATGGGATTTTAAGTACTAGTCATTGACTGCAAACAAATAATAATTACAATATTCAGTTCATGTGAATACCCTTTTTATATATACCACAGACTACATATTCACTTTAATCTGTGTTTCTAGTGTTCTCCTTCTTGTACAAATGTAGTCTATGCTAACGGTACTGTAAAATTGATATACTTTTGTTTTGTTCTGTAAATAAATGATATAATATAATTATATTTCAGAAAACCTGTTTAACTTGTCCTGGATAAATTCAGACTAATCTGACTACCTCACTTAATGTTATCGTTTTTCCCCAGACTTTGTTTCTAACATCCTGATTTTTCAGGGTTGAATGAAGAAAGTCTCTCTATACAATTGACAGATGGACTTATTGTAAACGACTGCTTAGTCCCTGCCCCCATCTTTTACTCATTATTTTTCCATTCTGATTCTGTAGTGGCCCAAGAAGCAGGAGATTGGATTTGCACAGATGTTTTTGAGGAAAGCTCATGCGGGTTGCTAGAAGAAGCTCATGGTAAAATGAGGCAACTTCAGAAGAAAAATATGTTCATAAATCTTTGTTATATATTTCCAGAAGCCTAAAGGAGCAAAAACTTAACGACAGTATATATGTCACTTCTAATTACTCCTTTTTATTCATGCTATCTATCACTTATCCCCACTTTTCCAAATGCTGTTTAGAGTAGTTTGCATCAGCATCTAAATGCAGAGAATGTAAAATAGCAAATATTTTAAAAATTGGCAAAATTACTTAGCATCATATACATTCTTCAGCCCAGTAGCTACTCATATTTGGGCACAGGTGTGTGGAGAGCCTATTACTGTTCAGCTTGTCAGTAGCAGAGCATCCTGGGGCTACATTTTGGTTCCCTTTTTTCAGGCAGTACTTCTTTAGTCCATGAAATGGGAAGGAGTCCAAGCCAATTTAGTTATTTTGAAATTAAAAATCAAGTACCTAGTATAATAGTAGAGTTATTTTTTTCCGCTTTTATCTCTACAGGAAAAAATTCTTATCAATCGGACAGCTATGCTTGTTCTTTTGCTTGAAAGTTATGTATTTTACAGATAGAAATATGAGGTCTTGATAGAATATCTGCTCTTAACTTGGCACTATTGGTGGTGCAATGTAACCAAGCTTTTTTCATAAAAAGGAATGAAACCAAAAGCCTTTGACATCTGAGAAGACTTGTCCTTTTCGTCTGCACATTTAACTGAAAGACATGGCTCAATGTATCTCTTCAAAGTTTAGCCTTGGCTGAGTCTTCAAAGTCTTACCAAACACCATAATTTTCCTATGTTCAACATACCAAGTTCCACTCTGGAGTTGGTTTTAAAATGAGAGATTTTCAGCCCCATCCAAAGGTGTGTGTGTGTGTGTAAAGGACTCTGTGGAGCAGACACAAGCTCATAGTAGTGCATTTGCCCATCCCACCACCACATTTGGCAAATGTGCCAGAGAGGTGGGCAACCTGGAAGGCAAGCAGCAGCTGTAAACCTCCACAGCGCCTGATCCAAAAGGGCGGCTGGCGTTCCACTCTGCGTTGGCAGCCAATCGGATGTGAGCAGGGGCGGGGGGTTGGCGCATTGCAAGGAGAGGACCCAATGATAGCTCCCACCCAGGTTTTTGGGCCATAGATGCCACAGCTGGTGCCCCACACCTATGCCACTCACTAGAACGCAAGTCCATTCAGCCCCATGGAGGGATTTTGGCTGGCCAGGAAGCTTTGTTGTTTTTTCTGCCTTTTTGTGCTGGCTGAAAGATCTCTGGAGGCAGCAAGGTGGTGTGGTAATGGTGCTGCGTCCCTCCTCCTTGGGGTCTGGGTGGTGCTATTTGAAAGACAACCACTGTGTGGGATTTCTTATTGGGGTTCTGTTTCATGAACAAGTTACTTTCCTATAATTGCACAATCCAAAACTATCTATTGTTCGTAGTTGTGTGCTGTGCAAATTGTTTTGTAGCTGATGACTCACATGTCTTAGAGTGTTGTCCACATTATTTTAGCTCATAGCAAGTTCTCTGCTTGAGTCAGGCTGCTGCTATACACAGAATTCATTTTTTTAGATGTGGCTTTGAGCTACTATGCAAGCAGTACAATCTCATGTAGTGGTTGCTTAACTCAGTTTGTCCAACATGAGCTGAAATAAACACACTGCTTTCCATACCCTGATAAACAATGTGCAGAATATTTTGATCCTATCTGAATTTTGTCTAGGTGTTCAGGAGAAAGGGGAAACCTGCCCTCTGAAAAGGGATTTTTAACTACATGCCAGAACCATTGCCTGTAACAAGACACCTTTTGATGTAGCTTTGCCCTTACTGTGGGAATGACCCTTTTTAAATAGGAGAAACACTTACTGTTCCTTTTAATGCTTTTTCTAATATTCATTTTGCCCCGTGAAGTGAACGGCTTACCTTAGCTGTTCTGGACATCTCTCCATGCTGTTTTTTCTTGTCAACAACATATGCAACTTGTATTATTTTCCATCTTGAAATAAATGCTTGTCTCTAAGGACAGTTTGAAAAAATACTTTAATATTTGATGAGTCTTTTAGCCTCATTCAAGACTACTTGCACTTTATGTATTGTGCATGCAGGTTTTTAGCCAAAAAACCCTTGCTGTTCTTCATTTTTCCACCTTTCCCAGTTACTTTATACATAGCTCAATGAATCCTTTCATTCATTCAGCCCCTCACCATAATGTCTTCAGCATAGTCTACCACATGAGAATGATGTGTTTTTTGTATGTAACAATTCTGCAGATACCAGTGGAGTATCGCACATGGGGGGTGGGGGGCGCCTGGTTTCTTTGCTGGATGCCAGGCTTATATTTCTTAGATTGCAAAATAACAGATTGCAAAGTGAAAAGTAGATTGATTCTTTTAATTAAAATGACTTGATTTTTTTCCGTCATGAGATTCTGTTTGATAGAACTAATGGCTTTTTAGAAAATTGTACCTAAAGATGATGATTCCTTTGAAGCATTGTCAGTAGCTTCCTTTTGCCATGGCTGTTGCTTAATATACTTCTATATCAGTTCAGTTATGCTGCTATTGATGGAAGAAAAATAATGCCTTCTGCAGAGGGAAGAAGCTGATTTCTTGTTTCCTGGTTCCCATAACAGTTCTAGACGAACCAGCATAATAGTAAAGGTAACTACAACAGGTTGTAAGTTAACTTTAGGACAAGTTAATTTATTCTTTAATGGGGCACTTTGCACTATTTTTAAAAGGCTACACAAGCGTATATCTGGAAATGCACCTATCTTTCCATGTACCATATATATTTGTGTATAAGTCGAGTTTTTCAGCCCTTTTTTATGCTGAAAAATGCTCCCCCTTGACTCATATGCAGGTCCCCCCACAGAGCTGCAGCGCTTACTCGTGAGTTGCAAAGCCTCGTCTCCCTCACTAACTCATGCTTTCTTTCTTGCAGGCTCTAAGTCTAAAACTTGGCTTCAGGGAAGCTGCCGCTCAGGGCAGCCTGTCTCTATGGTTTTCTTAAAAGGGCAATGCTGGAGCATTCCCCTTTTAAGAAAACCATAGAAGCATAAACTTTGCCCTATTCCCTGAAACCAAACCTTAGACTTAGAGCCTGCAAAAGACAATGAGGATAGTAAGGGGGATGAGGCATTCTCTGCTTTGCTTTCTCCTGTAGCTGCTGTCCCTCTCCCCAGACCTGTGCGCACGCGCGCCTTGCCCCTCCTTAAAAAGCCTCTCAAAGGCTTCTGGGGCGCTCCTTTCCTCCAGCTGTGGCTCCTTTGCTGGCTCAGCACCCTGCCTCCTGATGGACCTTTCCCACCCTCAACTTATACGCGAGTCAATAAAATTTCCCAGTTTTTTGAGGTAAAATTGGGTGCCTTGACTTATATGCGGGTCGACTTATACGCGAGTATGTATGGTAATCAAAACTGAGGTCTAGACATAATTCCAGAAGTACTGTGGGCATTTAATGGAGGAGGTTGTTCATCATTGGCACTATTGAACAAGCCATGATATTTGTTCCGAGATCCAAAAGTACATAGAGCTGCTCTGGCTTGTCTAGGGTGTACCATAAACTGCTATGAAAACCCGAAAAAAAAAGTTTGAACTCAATATGACTGACATAAAAAAGATATTGTAGGACAGGCAGTGACAGCTTTGCAGCATTGCCTTTTAAGCCTGTGATAATCTATCATTTATACCCAGCCAAAGATTTTTTTGGAAAATGATTGTTAGTGGCACCTTGCAGAAATAGCTTATCCAGCTGCCAGTTTTACATTTCTGAGTTTTTTTTTAAAGCTGGGATTTCTGAAGATATAGAGAGAAGGCTTATTCCCTATCACATCCTTTGTCTTATTTTTAGTGTTGTTAGTGTGGATAATACAAATTGTATGTAATCAAAATAGAAGCAGCCTCTGTTACTCTCTTGTGTATACTCCACTGCTGCTTACTTTTCCATGCTTTTTTATTGGATGGAACTCCAATTCCAAAGATCTATGCATAGCAATTAAACACATGTTTATTGCTGCATTCATGAAGGGGAGATCTAACCTCGTCAGTGAAGTAGAGGAAGTAGTTTTTGCCTCTCCCAGTTTGCCACTGGTCAACTGTTTGATAGAACTAATGGCAAGACTTATGCATTATGGCATAAAATGTTATCAATATTTCCCAATGTGTTTAATGTAATATTTGTGTTAAAATAAATAGGGCATCTTTTCAAAACAAGCAAGTTAAGCCTTCTATAATTTATGCCTGATACTAGTTGCACATATAATTTATGCCAGGGACTAGTTGCACTGAATTTCTATATGTACATATAAAAACTCTTTGAATCTAGTGCAAAATATCTTAAGTTGCTGAGTTCAAGTTTGTGTTTATACATATAATTGTGTATGTATAGTGTTCAAATATAAGGTGTTGCTTAATATTGGGTCTAGCAGTAGTAATGTCTGTTTTCCACTGATAAAGGCAATTGGTAACTTGCCAATTTCAGCAAATAACCATCATAAAGCATTACAATTTCTAATAATAAAAATATAGATATGTGAATTTTGCATGAGACACTGCTAATTGGGTTGATGGAATTTACCAGGTATCACAATTGTCAATATTTGGAAAGAGTATAATAGGTTTGTGTATTTGATTTCATACCACTAGAAATCAGTGTGTACACTTAAATGGTAATAGGAAGCACTGATGAACACTTTATATCATCATTCTTACCATTGGAGGGAAATACATTCAGTTTTTTTCAGCATACAGAACATTGGTTGGTAACTGAGCTGTTAGTAACCTCCTGCTTTCAACAGAGACTGCATAAACCACTTGGCACTTATTACGGTTTGTGATATAAGAGTAGCTAGTCAGGAAGGGACTATCAAGGAGAACAGTTCACTCAGAAGCTTTTATCCAATTGGGCTCACACAATTTATGTTTCAAAGACACTTACTTAAAAGCACTTATCCACCTGTCCTAATTTCTGTCCAGCACGCATGGTCTTCTGTCCCTGTGGTTGCCATGGAGATGGGTGGATGCTACCATGGGGGAAAGTGAGTGGGAGTGTGCCTGCTGGCCCAGAGGGAAGCAGGGAATTAGGGTTGCCCAGTCAGGTGAGAGCAGCTGCACAGTGGCGGGTTGCCAACCCTTGACCCCCTGCCCTAAAATTCAGCCTAGCTGAATGGAAGGGAGCCCTGCTTTCCTAGGGGTTCTGTGAGAGGGGAAGGGGAGGCAAGGATGTGACCCAGAATGTGTTGCCATGGAGATGGGTGGACAGTGCCATGGGGGAAAGTGAGTGGGAACATGCCTGCAGACCTGGAGGGAAGCGGGAAAGGGGCACCCAGCCAGGTGAGAAGCTATGTGGGAGTGGGAAGTTGACTTTGGACCCCCACCCCGAAAAGCAGCCTGGGTGAAAGGAGGGAAGCCCTGTCTACCTAGAGCATAGGTGTCAAACTCGTGACCCTCCAGATGTTATGGACTACAGTTCCCATCATCCCCTGCCAGCATGCCGGCGAGGGCGGGATGATGAACTGTAATCCTGCCCATCTGGAAGAGTCTGAGTTGTCCCAGCCTATATTCTAGAAGGGAGTTCTGTGAGAGGGGAGGGGAAGGCCTGGACCCTGGGGGCCACTGGAATGGGGGTGGCCAACCTCCAATGGAGGGAGACCTTTAGGAATTACAATGGAGGGAGACCTTCCAAAGAAAACTTAGGAGGATGGAATCAGTGGCCAGGAGTTAGGGAAGCCCCGGAGTGACCTCACATCCCTCCTTATTTCTCTCCTCTCCCTAAACTCTGCCCTCTCCAGGTGCTGGACTCAGATGTCAGAAGCCTGAGTTGGCAACCACCCAAATATCCCCAAGGGAGCAATTAATATCCTGAAAATGCTTCTACATGTAGACTTTTAATGTTTCATGAACAATGAAAGACATGACCAGCTACAGTTTTCTAGATCCCGTTGTATTTTTTCTCACAATAGGCATTTTTGCTAGTAAAGCAATAAAGTGCACCACTCTTGTATAAGGGCAAGCAACAATGTCTTAGGACAGAGGCTTTCAAACTTTAGCCACTGAAAAACCCTATCTTTGTTTTACAGCAGATCCCTGGATAGTAATTGCAGCATAGGTGGCAGCTGCTAGAAGTACCAGGAGTGGAACTAGCAGTGTGCTCCCTCTTTTAAATTGTGATCAGGAGTGGGTCTATTGGCTCAAATCTAACTTGCAGATAGAAAGGGACTAACAGCCCAATCCAGAGGGCTCTGGCAGCCAGGAATGGTGCTGCTGCTGTGTTGCAATGTCACCTCCAGAGGGCTTCCAGGCAGCACGAGAAGGCAGTAAGCTGCAAAAAAACTCTCCAGTTGCCTGAAACTGTCCATAGGGCTAAACAGGCTTACACCATAATTTTGGATGGCTTAAGTTTAAGGCCTTTGCCAGGGACATTCCTGGCTTGAAAGCCTGGTGGCAGCTGACTAAAGTCAGCTCAGTTCCCAGCAATGCCCCTAGTTTTCCCCAGCCATGTGAACATACAGCTTTAGATCAGTGTGGCTCTGTAGGGTGCAGACTTGTCCCCCAGTTTGCCCTCTCTGCTGGCATAAGTGCCATTTAGACCAGTGAAGTGGGAAAACTAATTGGCACAGCTTCATGATGGTTCCAAGAGCCAGTTTGGCGCCCTCCCCACTTTGGAATGGATGGTAAGCCTCCCTCTGTAACATTTTCTCAAACTGAAACTGCACCCTGGAGCTGTCACATATTCTATTGATAAAAGGTATAGGTTATGGGTACATCAGACTTGAACACTTATGTGAACCTTTGAGATAGGGGAGTTTCAAAGGTTTGGGTAGTCACCAACAAAGCTTTATCTGTATACATTTAACGTTTAAACCAGGTGCATGAATGGTTTTAGGGTACAAATCAAGTTTCTAATAAAATGCTTCAATTTAATTTGGAGTCTTATCTCTCTATTCATTTGATATTCCTAGTGAGGCTCAGTGGAAAGTATTGTACTGTACTTCACCAAGCAGAACATTATTTAAGGGGAAGTCTCATTTCCCCGAGCTATTAACAGCATGTTACCTGCCAGGCAAGCTCCAAGGGAAGTGTTCTCTAAAAGGAACTTAAATAGTGTAATGGCAAAACTGCAGCTGCCTTTACAGATGGACACTCATGTACAAAGTGAATAGTCACTTATATGCATGTGGTCTGAAATCTCCTTTCAATACAAAAATAAACTGAATATATTAACATTTTCTGTCCTGTAAACACTCAAGGAACTTATGCCTAGGGTATCCAACTTCCAAGTGGCACCTGGAGATCTTCAGCTATTATAACTGATCTCCAGACAACCAAGATCAGTTCCCCTGAAGAAAATGCCTGCTATGAAGGGTGAAGTGTGTGGCGTTATATCCTGTTGAGGTCCCTTTCCTCTCAAAACCATGCCCTCCCCAAGCTCCATTCCTAAAATCTCCAGATATTTTCCCAACCTCAAGAAGGCCACCCTACATCTACCTTAAAGCTGATAGTGAGACAACTGTTTTCCGAACTTTCCCTCCAAGACCTGAGGAGAATGATATAACCCAAATTGGTTCTTCTGTCAATACTGTCCTATGAAAAATGATTTCCATGTGGAGAACTAAAACACAGGCTCTAGGGAAAACTGGATCTTTTAAGTCTACTGTATATATGGATCCCAGTTTGGATGGAGGCCGTAGGGTTGTCATGAGTATCCACTGTCCAGGAGTATCTACATTAGGGCCTCCGAGGTCTTCCAAGAATTTAGGGCTGAAGAAGTTGCAGCAGTCTTGGACGATCTTGGTGGATCACCTCATGCAAAACTTGCATTGGCTCATTCAGCCAAGATCTACAGGAAAGCTGACAGTACGGGTAACTTTAGAGTAAGAAGAATGCTAGTGGATTGAGCATTATTTTCTACATTGTATTGTGCCTGGAGATGAATTTGTGTAGTAAATGTAAGCATCATGAAAATAGCTTTAAAAACTGGCTTTGTTCTGAATTTTCTACAGGAAAAAATATCATGCTTCTGTATGACTAGAGATAAACTGTATGCCTTTATGAAGGCAGTAGTTAAATTTTCTTGTACCCGTCCAGCATTTGAATATCAATCAGAATTTCTATTATATATAAAACTTTAGAAACCCCTCTCATTCCTTTGTGTTGCAAGATGCGTTGTTCTACCTGTAAAGTTACTCACAAATGAAAAGCACCTTTGTTATATAAATCTCATTGTCTTTTTAGGAAACAAAAACTGAAATATTCCTTAATGCTTTAGATTATTTTGTGTGTTTTTATTTACATTGTAGATGAATTTTTTGTTTCCGTAATCTGCTGAGCAAGCAAATGACATCTTAGGTACCATGCATAATAAAATTACTTAAACTTGTAGTCTTGTAAAAAAAAAACCCTTTTTGAGCATCACTTTACATCTGTTGTCCTATTAAAAAGTCTAAAGAAAAATGTGATTAAATATTTAACACCTGAGGCACTTTAAATAAACATCTGAGAAATCTCAAAATAAACATGTCAGAGCTCCAGTCATTCTTCAACATAACCTGAAATGTTTTGATTTCATATTCCTAGTTAAATACATTCCTGTCCTTTCCCTTTGGATACAATGCATCATTTTGAAGCCGAAACAAACTAGCTTTGGAGGGGAGAGCTGTTGTCAGGATGTGGTTAGTGTGTGATCTGTCCTTGGGAGGTGGCCGCTGGCTGCTTCTGGCTTCCTGCCTAGGATGGGGATTTTTGCTTGTAGGTTATCTCTACTTGCCTGTGTGAAACTATGCTTTGTTTATTCTGTATTGCTTTGAGTATTTGCTTTGTTTATTCTGTATTGGCGGGAACGTGAAATGCCACTGTGTAAAATCTACTATCAGAGGTCTGAGGCTCTCAGACCTCACATTGCCTGTATCTGACTATGACTGCCAGCACAATAAAGAACTGAGAACGGTTACTTTGGCCTGGACTTTGCTAGTTTGTTACACTGTAGCAGGGGTTTACATAACCCAAAGACCATTACAACCAAAAAAAAAGATGTAGCTGTTTGCAGGCATGCACTTTTCAACATTTGTTGATTTGGCGTATGGTGTGATTTCACTTTAGTTCAATTTTTCAAGAATATTGCTTACTGGTAAATGGAGGGGGGGAGTTTTGAAAAAGCTCTGTGATCCTGAAGTACTTTGTTCCTTTTTCCAGATTGTGTTGGAGGTTGATTTGCCATCAGTTGTCTCTGGAGTCTTCATATGGATGAATTTCCTTTCTCAATTCTGACTGGTACTTTTGTGAGATCCAGAAATTGTTGGGTCTAGTCAACCAGTTTCATTCTCACCCTCTATGTAAAAATGTTCTTGCTGGGCATTTGGCCATGATAGCAGCACTTAAACTTTGTTTCACAGTAGTTGAACACATAGTAAACATGTGGCCATGCCTTCCTGAATAGAGTCAATTGATTCCATGAGAAATTCTCATCAGTATCTTGAGATGTTTGGCTGCAACTAAAAATTATCTTCAGCACTGAACGTCTAAACGATTGTGTTTATGTGAGCTCATTCCTGTACTTTGGGACAGTGTTTACACTCACTGTGCTTAAACCTGAATAATCTTCCTGCACTGGGAGAAAAATTACTTATTCATTTGTTATCTTTCATTGTCAGTTTGCAGGCTTGATATAAAATTCTAATAGGCTTCCTTCCGAGTCCTTTCTAGCATTTTCTTTGTTTTTAATTTGAAGGCTGGACCCTTTTTTTTTTCTGAAATAGTTACCTGAAAAATTATTTCTCATTAAATAAATTGAGTACAAACCAATACCTAATAACTCCCTTATGATTTTTCCTTTCTTCTGGGTTTAGGAGACTAATAAAATAATGTGAAGTAGGGAAAGGAGGGAATGCCAGAATCCATTCTAGGTATGTCTCATAACTATAACAAAAGACAATCCAGGATGTAAATATGCTGTTTGGGGACTTTGAATGAATTAAAAGACTATGCAGAAAAAAGATCAGGGAGATTTTTAAAGGCTGCTGAGACAAAGTTTCTGAAATATGATGAGATCAGGCTAGCCTGGGGGTATCCAGCTCAGGGCCATAGGAACCACATATGACTATTATATGTATTGCTGAGCAGCTCCAGATGTATTTAAGCAGTACTGAAAGGGTTCCTGCTAATCTCCATGCTGTGCTTATTTAAGTAAAGGCATGCTTTGCAGGCTGAAATCATTGTCCATGTCGATGGCTGAGAAGTGCCAATCAAGCTTCTCTCCAGACAAGAGGTAGTTTGTCTGCAAAATCTGCCATTGCACCTGCAGTGTCTTTTAAAAATAGTTATATTTAGTTCTATACTGAGCCACATTTGAGTCACAGGTTGCAGACCCCTGTCTTAATATAGTAGTCTCTTCCATTATCCCAAATGCTTGACATGTTGTGCCTTTTCTACTTTGATGTTCCTACTTCATTTTATGTACTATTGTGGCACTACTTGCAATCAATAGAATTTGAGTTCCTGTTTAGTGGGTGTGGGTGTGTATGTATGTGATCGTTAATATGAATAAATTGTTCTATTTGTCACTTTTTGCATAATGCTTCATGGAACATTTTTTTAACAATACAGTTGGCTATTCAGTAAGAACTGGACAAATCTGGCCCTTCATCTGCATGGAGTATATAGATCAAAGTGCATATTTTGTGACCTCTAACACAGTGTTGTTTCTGAAGTTGCTAGAGTACCGTATGTGTATGATAGCTATATCAGCTTTAGAGAGGTCTATGGGGTGATCATCTCAAGGAATCAAAAAGGCATATTTCTCCCCTTTCTGTTATATACTTGTGGTCTCCTTCTCACTGAGCGTACATTCCTTTCAGGTTGGATTCTTGGCTACGCACATGTTCTTCCTCTTAAGCAATCACCCCTTTTCATCTCCCCACCCCTACCCTCACTTTGCCTCCCTCCCCCAACCCAATACTAACTCCCAATCCTCCCCACCCATATACTCCCTTACCAACCCCCAGCCACTTCCCATCCTTCCCACCCCAATCCTAATATTTCCACCCTCACCCTCCCCTACTCACACCTTCCAATCCTCCCCACCTCAAGCTTAACCTTATAATGCTCCCCTGCCCCAAGCCCCACCTTGCCACTCTCCCCTACCCCAGTACTAACCTTGCCACCTTCCCCACCTTCATTCTCACTTACCAACCTTCCCTTCCCTTAGCCACACCTCCCAACCCTCCCACTATCCAAAGCCTTACCTTTCAACCCTCCCACACTCTAACCCTCACCTTGCCACCCTGCCCCACCCCAACACTAACTTACTAAGCCTACCTACCCTCATGCTCTCCTACAACCATCCCCCACCCCTAGCCACACCTTCTACCTCTACCACCCAAGCGTTACCTTTCAACCCTCCCCCATGCCTCACCTTGCCAGCCAGCCGCAATAGAACCCTCACCTTTCTTACCCTCCCCACCTGAAGTCTCCCATTTCACGCTCTCCCAAATTGCCACCCGAGCCTGCCCTTTCAACCTTCCCGCAATACCTCCTAAAGCCACTCCTGCTCCATCCTCCCTCCTACTCCAGCCCCTCCCTTTGCTAATTCCCTCCTCCAATTCCTATACCCCACTCGCTCCTCCAAATCCTCCACCTATGCTCACCTTTTTTCCTACCTCAAGCCACACTCTTCAACCTTTCCCACCCCCAAGCTACAGATGCACACCCAGGTAAGTGTCACACCTTGAGCAAGGGTGGGGTAGGGGCTGCTACAGCCCCATTAAAGTCAGTTGCTGGGGAAATCCTTCCTCTTCCACCCTTTTCTAGGGCCCATTGATTCTCCCCAGCAATGGGCTTTGCTGCTAGTAGATTGTTTGATTGTGGTGAGGGAGGGTGGCCACCCATGGCCCCCCCCCTGAAAACTCAGATTTTGCCCCAGGCTCCATTTTTTCCTAGCTACACTTCTTCTGAATGCCCTCTGAAATGTTATTCTTATTTCCAAGAACTGCATAAGGGGGATATTTGAGACTGCAATGGGGCTGGAAAACGAATGAAAATTGCCATTACTTTAGTCTGTGGAAATTTTGTCTGTTGAAACATCAACTAGGAGTAAGATTTACTAGTATTTTCTGGGAAGACCAATGTGCTCCATGACATGTATTTTGATTTGGTAAATAGTCATTTACATGTCTAATGACGCTAATGATCTCTATAATTGGCTAAAATAGTAATTTGAGATAATGTAGGAGTAGAAAGCACTATAGATTAATCTCGGGTTGCCAGGCATGCCACTGGTGGTCTGGCAACCAGTGGTAGATAGGTTGAGGTAGGGCTGAATGTGGGAGAGAGAGGCAGTCTTCATTGGCATGTAATGAAGTCTTTTTTGGCATGCTGGCACTGCACTGGGACAACACTGTAGCATTCACTCAGAAACTCTGTGTGATGTCATTTGTGTGATGTCATCAGTTTGACATCATCATGTATTGACGAAGATCCCCCCCCCCCATTTTGATGGCGTGCTTCCACCTGCTGACCAGATGAAATAGTGGGCATGAGAAATAATTACCAGGGGTTTGCCTGCAATGACTGGGCATCTGGTAAGCCTAGATTTATCAGTGGACAACATCTAGCCTTTAGTATCAAGCTATATTATATGTTAACCATTGAATAATATGATAAGCAGGAACCTGCAAGGACTTGCAGAGGGAATCTCATCTTCCTCTTTCCTGAAATTCCCCCATCGTTTCTTCTTTTTTCCTGCTTCCTTCTGTGTTTCTTGTGTTTCTCTAGTTGAGTGTGGCCTCATCTTCAGTTGAGGTTTGGAGATCTCCCCGAATTGCAACTGAACTCCAGGGACAGAGATATGTTTTCCCTAGAGAAAATGACTGTTTTGGAGGGTGGGCTGTATGGCATCATATTCAGCTGAGGCTTTTCCCCTCCTCAGACCTTGCCGTCCTCAGATTCCACCACACAATCTTCAGGAATTTCTCAATCTGGAGTTGGCAATCCTAGTCAGACCTGGCCCAAGATGCCCTTTCTCAAAGACCAGAATAAACCTGGAAAGGGCTCTGCACCCTCCTACTTACATTTACTGGCATCACCTAGCCTTGAAAAACTAGTTGCCCAGCAACAGCCACTGAAGGAATCCATTGCTTAAAAGTTACTGGAACTCCTTTTATCATTTTCAGTTTTTGAAATCTGTCAACAGTGTGCAGGGGGTGGGGGCAGGTTGGAAATTCAAACCTGGGTCTTCAGACCCTACTCTGAAGGTCTGCTGCATCACAATGTCTTTCATAAGGTGTTTCCTGTTGAACAGTAGCAAGCAGCCTACTTGAGTTAGGTGTAGGGTTGCCAGTATCCAGATTGCACCCACTATTAACAGTTGATCACCAGATTATCAAGATTGGTTCCCCTGGAGAAAATGACTGCTTTGGAGGGTGGACTCTATGGCTTTATATTTAGCTGAGGCCCCTTAGGCCTGACTCCAATAAGTCTTCCATCAAAGGCCAAAATAGGCCTGGAAAGGACCCTGCCCCCTCCCTTTGCCTTTTTACTCACAGAAATCCAGCCTGGAATACTGTGGTCCCCTATAGCAATAGCCCCTGGGGGAATCTGTTTCTAAAAGCTAAAGATGCTCAGTTTGCTGTTTCCAGTTTTTTTTTAAAAAAAAACATTCCAATACATTTTATTTAGATTTCACATTTTCCTACAGCCCTGGGGCCCTTTTCTTGCCTGTTCACATCTCCAATCACTGGATATAAGTATCTTCAAATTTGGCTGACTTCACTATTAGTATTTAGATAGAGAAAATGTTTCTTCAGTTTTTTTTAATTAAAAAAAGAAAAGCTTCCTTTTATAAGAGGGATTTAAATTTACATTTAAGAAATCTGTTCACATTAACTTCTGGTTTAATTTGAAACTGGGTTGTTATTAAAGCAGAACCAGTGCATGATAAAACTTTTTAAAATGCAGATTTTAAAGGATTTTTCCTGTGCTGTGGAAATTGGCCTTTCGGGATAATGAATGATGCACAAATCAGATGATTATAGCAGTTAACTTCCTTGTGTTTTCTGGGGGATTCCCCTCCCCCATAATTTTTCAAAAATTTGTGGAAAAATATGTGGATGCAAAACTCTTTTTTTGCTTCCCCAGCTAAGCAAGTGTCTTGTGGTAACCTATTTTTTTTTAATATTTAGGGAATTTAAAATGCTGTAGAGATTCAGTTTTTGAATTACATATATAGCTTTATCAGTATAAATACAGTATTTAATGTCAATCCTCTTCAAAACGAATACATTTTATTTTGAGTAAAATTAGCAAAAAGACGTACTGAGTAAAATTAGCAAAAAGACGTACTAGAGAAGAAATAAATGAAGCCTAGACAGATAGACAGTATAGTCCTGTATTTCATTTCTATTCTTCTAAAGCATATACCTATATTAGCAAATTAACAAAAGTGGTAAAACAGCTAATATTCCCAGGAAATTCTGAAATCCTCATGCTAAAGGCAAAGTGACTAGTATAATGGGAAAAGCCAGCCCCAATCAGCCTCCACAGCAGGTTGGTGACTGGTATTGCATGCAAATAAAGGTCATGACAATTTCCATAAAGGAATGAGATGATGCTATAGTGGCTAGCAGTAGCTTTTTCAATTGATCCCAAGATTGCTGCAGAGATTAGGTGTGACAAGAATGGCTTAAACAGTAAATGGGTAAACCAGTAGAATATTAGCACTGGGAATGCAGGAAATGTAGAATAGGTATTCTTCAGAGCAGTCTGAGCAAAGAACTGAGTAATTAAAGGAGCGATACTAAAATGAAGGAGAGAGAACATGTAAGCTACCTGAGCTCTTTTGAGAAAGGGTAGTATAAACCTGTATAGACTAGAAATTATGCTGAAGTGCAGTGGTACAGAAGATCTATCCATCCTTCCATACCTTTTGCCTCATCACATTTTTACCCTTCTTTCAAGGAGCAAAAATTGGTGTACGCTATATGTGCAATGGCTTTGTTTTTGGTAAATTTGGAATTTGTTTTCCACAAAGATGATCTCATGGCAATTTGTAACTTATCATAAAACAATATTCAGAATAAATGATCAACAATGCACCAGTGACCCCACTTTAAAAAAGCATGAAAACCAAACAACCCCCCCCCCCCCGACATCATTTAAAGCCTTGGAAAACGAAACAGATTTGCATTTCTAACTAAATTCTGCAAATAAAAAAAAAGATGAACTAGAACCTTGGAGAAGCAATGGATGAGACCTGAACAGATGGACACTAGAGTCTTATGTTTAATTTTTCTGTTCTTGCCCTTCTCATTCTCAGATTTTTAACACATGATTCCACTTATTTGTGTTCTACAGCCTAACCATGTGATGCAGGTGTTCCTAAGCATATGATCCTTCCACATGTTGAGAGAGGGAGAGCAGGAATGAGTGTACTAGCTCTATACCTGTATCCACATGATCTCTACTTCTCAGAACTGTGTCCACTCAGGGAGGAAGTGTACTCACTAGGAGAATTGCATGAGTCCTACCGTACGTGCCTGATCAGGTGACCCAGATGGTGACATCCATTTGAAGCATTGTAAATTGCCCAGGACAGGTAGTCTTCTATGAGACTTGGCAACGCTGCACCAAGCTAGGTACTGGGTGTGACTCTCCCAAACTGGGTCTCCCTACATGGTGGTGATGGAGTGGAGCCCTTTCCATGGCCATTTTGGGTTCTCAGTTTACCCGTGGAGGCAGCTGATGGCAGGAAAGGGATTTGGGCGTCTTAGTGGATAGTTCCATGGGAATGTCAACTCAATGCATGGCAGCTGTGAAAAAGGCAAACTCTATGCTGGGGATAATTAGGAAAGGAGTTGATAATAAAACTGCAAGGATTGTCTTGCCCTTATATAAAGCAGTGGTGCGACCGCACTTGGAGTACTGTGTTCAGTTCTGGTCGCCACATCTCAAAAAGGATATCGAAGAGATAGAAAAAGTGCAGAGAAGGGCAACGAGGATGATTGAAGGATTGGAGCACCTTCCTTATGAGGAGAGGCTGCAGCGTTTGGGACTCTTTAGTTTAGAGAGGAGACGTCTGAGGGGGGATATGATTGAAGTCTATAAAATTATGCATGGGGTAGAGAATGTTGACAGAGAGAAATTTTTCTCTCTTTCTCACAATACTAGAACCAGGGGGCATTCATTGAAAATGCTGGGGGGAAGAATTAGGACTAATAAAAGGAAACACTTCTTCACGCAACGTGTGATTGGTGTTTGGAATATGCTGCCACAGGAGGTGGTGATGGCCACTAACCTGGATAGCTTTAAAAGGGGCTTGGACAGATTTATGGAGCAGAAGTCAATCTATGGCTACCAATCTTGATCCTCCTTGATCTCAGATTGCAAATGCCTTAGCAGACCAGGTGCTCAGGAGCAGCAGCAGCAGCAGCAGGCCATTGCTTTCACCTCCTGCATGTGAGCTCCCAAAGGCACCTGGTGGGCCACTGCGAGTAGCAGAATGCTGGACTAGATGGACTCTGGTCTGATCCAGCAGGCTAGTTCTTATGATGCTGCCACAAGTATTTGTATATTTTGCCATTTGCAGTGATCCAAGGATGTAGGTAAAGGGGGGGGGTTTCTCTGGTTCAAACCCCCATTATATGTCCGAAACTCCGCCCTCTGTTTGTGGCGTTTTTGTATTTTTTAGTGTTTTTATTTTTGGCCTGCAGGGGGTGCAGTTTTTAGGCTAGCAGCACCAAAATTTCAGGGATTGGGAGACTCTCCTGATGATACCACCCAGGTTTGGTGAGGTTTGGTTCAGGGGTCCAAAGTTATGGACTCACAAAGGGTTTCCAATGGGAGCTAATAGGAGATGGGAGCTACACATTTGGGGGTCAATAACTTTGGTTCCCATGAACCAAACTTCTCCAGGCCTGGATGGTATCATCAGGAGAGTCACCTACTGATACCACCCAGGTTTTGTGAAGTTCGGTCAAGGGGGTCCAAAGTTATGGACTCCCAAAGGGGGTGCCCCATCCCCCATTGTTTCCAATGGGAGCTAATAGGAGATGGGGCTACACATTTGAGGGTCCATAAATTTGGCCCCTATGAACCAAACTTCTCCAAACCTGGGTGGTATCATCAGGAGGGATTCCTAAAGATACCCTGAAATTTTGGTGGTGTTATCTTAACCATTGCATCCCTGACAGCAGGCACCCCCCCCAAATTTCCCCAGATTCTCCTTTTAAATCCAATTCTTTGGCAGGCGACTTGTAAAGGGAGAATCTGATGTCCCCAGTTTAAACATTGAAAGTGATGCTGTTTCAGGATGGGGGAGAATCCACCCCAAAACATCATCACTTTCAATGTTGTTTTAACTGGGGACCCCAGATTCACCCTTTAAGTTGGATTTAAAAGGAGAATCTGGGCTTCCTAGTTTAAACACCATTGAAAGTGATGCTGTTTGGAGGTGGATTCCAGCATCACAGCGGCCGCCCATTGGGGGCGGGAGGGGCAAAACTCCAATTTTTCACCGGGCTCCATTTTCCCTAGCTACGTCTCTGCCAGGTGGGGAGGGCAGGAGGGACTGCTGGCTGGGAGCCCAGTCAGTGGGGGGGGGGCAGGGGAGTCTGCCGTCCCTGGCCTCAGAGAGCTGCTTTTATATGCACTAATTAGTGGCTGGGGACAGGCCTTCAGGAGGCATGGCCATGCCCACAGGGGTGGGTGGGGATGTGGCCCCCCCACCCCACCCCATAAAAATTATACCTATGTCCCCGCAGTGATCACACTCATGTAACTCCTGCAAGTGGTGAAACTAGTCTATTTTGGAATTCTTCTGACATTGTACAGTGTGCAAAAGCAGTAGCACATTTAACGTTTCCCAGAATTCTCATTATAAGATATAAAGGCAAGCACCAGGTCATTACTGACCTATGGATGACATCATATCATGACTTTACTAGGCAGACTTTGTTTATGGAGTGGTTTGCCCTTGCCTTCCCCTGTCATCTACACTTTACCCCCAATAAGCTGGGTATTCATTTCACTGACCTCAGAAGGATGGAAGGCTGAGTCAATCTTGAGCCAGTTACTTGAAACCAACTTTCACTGGGTTAAAACTCAGGTTGTGATCAGAGTTTTGATTGTAGTACTGCAGCTTACTACTCTGTACCATGGGGCTCATTATACTAAAAGGAAACTGATATAATGGGAAAGGCCAGTCCCAGTCAGCTTTCCCACTGAAGTCTAACTGAATCACCTTTGGGGAAACTAATAAGAGTTTGGGTCACTTGTCCTACTGTAGGAGTGATTATTTGCCTCATTCTTTATTCTATTTATACATTTATAAATAAAGCAAATATTGCAGAACTAGTAGCAAAGCCCTTTGTGGATAGGATGCAGCGGGCCGTAGTAAAGAGGAAGAGGAAGCATCTCTGCTACAGTGGACTTTACTGGGGCTGTAGTGTTCCCCCCCCCCCCACTCCTAGCATGATTCTTGCAACTTACCTGGTTCTGGGTCTGTGGCTTGGGTGTGGGAGTGGTTGGAGAGGTGTGGCTTGGAATAGGTGATGATACAGGGTGTGTGGAGAGGAGTGGCAAGGTGCAGCTTGGGGTGGCGACTTGGGGCAGGGGGAATGGAGTGGCTTTGGATGAGAGGAGTTCAGAAAGATGAGGGTTCGGGTGTGGGAGGGTGACAAGGTGAGGCTTGTGGTGGAGGATGATTGGAAGGTGCTGCTAGGGTTGGGGGAGGGTTGGCAGTTGAGTGGGGCTAGGGCGGGCAGGGTTGGATAGTTAGTACTGGAGTGCAGGAGGGTGGCAAGGTGAGTCTTTGGGTGGGAGGGGGTTGAAAGGTAACGCTTGCGGTTGAAGGAGGGTTGGAAGGTGTGACTAGGGTTTGGGGAGGGTTGGAAGGTGAGAATTAGGATGGGGAGGATACAAGGTGTGGCTTGGGGTGGGGGAATGGTGGCAAGGTAGGGGTTGGGTAGGGGAAGGATGGCAAGGTGGGTATTGGGATAATGGGACGGTGGAAAGGTGAGGTTTGGGGTGGAGATGATGGCAAGGTGAGGATTGGGATGTGGAGGGTTAGAAAGTGAGGCTTAGAGTGCAGAGAGGATTGGAAGGTGTGGATTAGGGAAGGGGAGAATGGAATTTGGATTCTTGGAGTAGGTGGGTGGGGAGGCGGAAGGTGTTTCCTGGACCTGGCCTGGTGTTTGGGATGGGTGGGGAGGTGGCACTTGCTCTGCAGGCCCGGCCAGGCTGTTTGGGATGGGGGAGAGGCAGAGAGGGCTTTGCTGGTCTGCAGATTGGTTGGAGGGGAGGTGGGAGAGACTGCTGGACCACGGAGCACTTGCTCCATCGGCCCAGCCAGGCTGTTTGGGGTGGGGAGGGAGAGGCGGAAAGGCTTTGCCAGGCCACAGAACAGTTTGGGGTTGGGGGGGAGGTGGAAGGGCTTGCTGGACTGCAGAGCAGTTTGAGGTTGGGAGGGAGATGGTAGGGCTTTCTGGGCTGCAAAACTAGTTTGGGGTTGGGGGAGGTGGGAGGGCTTGCTGGGCTGTGGAGCAGTTGCTCCACAGGCCTGTCCTAGCTGTTAGGGGTGGAGGGAGGCAGAGCACTTTGCTGAGCTGCAGAGCACTTGGTCCTTGGGCCCAGCCTGGGTGTTTGGGGTGGGAGGGGGAGGTGGGATGGCATTGCAGCTGCTCCATGGGCGTGGGTGCCAGGCCGCAGATCAGCTGTTCTGTAGTTAGAATTACTGTTGGGGGTGGGGAAAGGTGAGAGGACTTATAAGGGCCTGTTGAATAGCGGCTTCAAGGTGGCACTGCTTTTCTGGCAGGGAGAATCTAATGTCGCCCACCAATGCAGGAGCAGGACTCATTCTCTGAGTCCTGCTTCCCCATTGGTGGAGGATTCATTGTCATGACATTTGATTCCTTTGTGTTTTATTGTTTAAGATTGTATGATCATCTAGTGTACCATCCTCCAATGGGAACCAACTTGGGAACCACTACCCCTAGAACTTTTTACTGCTTATAGTGGCAAGGTTACCAGAGTTATGATGGAATCTGGAGTTCTCCTGGAATAGCTGATCTCCAGAGAGTTTCATAGAGGAAGACGTCAATTACATAGAGGAAGTGGCAGCTTCAGAGAGTGGACTTTAATCACTTGGGCAGCCAAGCAGAAAATCTCCCATTTGTGCCAGGAGTCAGGCTTCCCTGGATGTTTGCTTCTAATAATAATTTCTAGTTGCCAATTATGATTCATTTGTAAGTATTTCTTCTTATCAACAGAACTTTCAGGTTGCTGATCTGAGCAGTGAGGTCACATTTTTCCTTTATTAAGATCTTGCTAAGCTGATTAAATTACTCAGAGAAATCATGACCAAAGATCCTGTAAAATAACTGGATGTTTAATGGTATCCCTTCAGTATAGTAGTGAAAAGGCAACATTCACAAATTTTATTCTATTGTTCATTTAGAATAAACCAATTTTCTGGGAATTCCTGGACTCACCAGATGTTTATTGAACATTCCTCCATGAACACATAAGTATTTATTTACTAGATTAGATTTGATACCCCCTCCCCCACCGCCACTTTTTGGGCTTGTAGTGGCAGACATGCCTTCCAGAAAAACAGTTAGCCTGTTCTGCAAATGCCTGTGCCGGCATTGTGGGAAGCATTACCACAGGAAGATCCAATGTTAGTTAGCTCCCAGTTTACTTTCAGGGCAGAACTGCCCCCTCCCTGCAGCACAGACTTATGCCACAGAGAAGTGTGGTGTAAGTCATTATATACAATGGGATTTTCCAAGGGCATAAGGGATTTTTCCGAGGGATTCCCCCCCCCCCCGCTTCTCCCCTGGTGTCTGCACAGATGATTATCTCTTTGGAGGCAGTGCAGCTGTGTGATCTCCAGCTGCTGTTGTACCCCCCCTCCATCTTTGGATTGGGCTGATGAAGGGTTCCTTGACAAACAAATTGACTTCCCTAGTGGTAGAATGTTTGAAAACCAATGGGTTAATATGCATTGCAATTACAATTTATAGCTGATGTGGGTATTAATATAATTTGAAAAGAATGAAAAGTTTAGACAAGGATTTTGTTACGGCCTTAACAGGGGTAAGGGTTTTATTAAAGGGATTCTCCACCAGCTGCTAAAAGTGTAACAGCACACATATAGTTTTAAAAGTAGCAAAGGGGAATGAACTCACATTGGCAGCGAGAGGGGCCGAGAGGGGATCTTTTAGACTGTATAATATGAGGAAGGAATTCTAGCAATGGATATTCCACAGAGTAATGCAAGAGTCCAAATTGAATTTAGATGCTTTATATAAATTTGTTTAAAAATACACACACACAGTAAGACACAAGGGCACATACATTCAAGTTCCTGAGATATAGAAAGGTGTTAAAAATATAGATTGGAGATAGAGAGGAAGGGTTTTTTTGTGGGGTAATACGTTACCTAATGATTCTTAGAAGAGTAGAAGTAGAAGGCAGGGAATCCACGCCAGCACAGAGACCCAGTGAAGACGATATTGTAGTCTCAAGACCAACATGACCAAAGGAGAGGAACATGTGGCCAACAGCACATGTGTTGGGGTGACCTGAGCTTTTATACCCTTTTGCCCAGGAAGAGAAGTAGGGAACAAAGTGAGTTTTAAGTTTCAGCTTTTCTAAATTCTCTGGAATTTCCCATGCTGGGCTTGCTGGGTAAGCTAATTAGCGACTCTTCTATTGTTCTACACCTTGGGACAATGGGAGTCAATTGGTCCTAGATTAAGTCAGGAAGCACAGAATGGCTTTATGCAGAGTAGCTCAGATTTTGGCTGAGACATTAGACCGGGGAAAGGTGGGTGCTTTAGGAAAATTCATAACAATGGGAAGAGGAGATGCAGAGAAGCAACCCTTTGTTGCTAACTTGGTTTCCAGAAGAGATAGGGAAATGCAGAATCTGATAGCAAGTTGGCTTTCCATATTCTTTGTCTTTAACGGTATCTTTACAAGGTGAGGTAATCAAGCATTCTAGTTACTCAAATGAGACCTCCAGGTTATGCTGGGGTAACTCATTATCTTATCTTTTGTGAAGCAGACCTGTGACCTTTGGACATGCTGCTACCTACACCCATAGGAGTGCTTTTGGCAACTGGCTTTTGCCAATATGATTTTAAAGCAGAAATATATATAAATAATATTCTGGGGGTCCTTTGGGTCGTTACAATTTTATAACAGCATATTTTGGTTAATTGAGTTGGAAATTTGTTTATTTTTATGTAAACAAAGTGTAAATATTTTACAATTCCAGATTTAAATCTGCATTCCTGCATACCCTTGTGATGCAAAGATCCAGCTTAAAGAAGACAGGACAGGGGAAGTTTTTTTAAAACAATTAGAAATTTGCATACTTGGTGAATGTGAAAATTCATTACCCCCTCCCATTTTTCTGAGGACTTTTCCAAGTTTTTACAATTTAAAAAGTGGAAAATTTGAGAAATGGGTGAAAACAGAAAGTGATTAAAATGTTTCTTGAGACATGGTTTTTCACACTCAAAATGTATAGAAAGTATGAGAACTTCATTTTTTCTAATGGAAATGTTGGAAATTTTTGGGAAACACTGGGGAAGAAAAGCTGTGTTTAGGGACAATATAGTGTTTTTAACTTTTTTCTTTAAATGGTTTTGGAAACAATTAATACACTATATGATTAATAATATATTATTACAGAGTTGTGTATTTGTTGCTGTAAAGTTCACCTTAGTATCCAAACATGCGGGTAGTCCTACCTATTGAAGCTCTGATGATATTTCTGTCCAAAAATGACCCTTGCATTTTGTTTTCTACAGTATTTGTTTTCTACCTTCAACATTTACTTTTTTCCCTTTCCTCTCACATAAAATTCATGATACATGTACATGTAGCACAGGATGCAGCAGTCTGGAACTCCTTCTCAAGTTTTGGGTATATTAGCAAGTTATGGAAAATGAAAGTAGTTATAGTGCCAAACATTACAGTTTTATATGCTAAAAAAGTTATAAAGTATGCATTTTATAATGGTCAATCACTAAAAGATGTCTAGACTTAATAAGAAAGTAAGCATTGATTATATTTCAATTCCCCCTCCTTTTTTCTGAAAAAGAGTAATTTTTCCCATGGTTTCAAAATCTCTGGAAATGTTACATTTCTAACATTTCTAACTGGTTGGCTCATCATATACCTGCAAATAAATTAGCAGTTTTCTGAACCAAACTCTATGCTTTCTCTCTCTTGCTATAGGTAGGAGTGACTGAGGTGAGGTGCTCATGCCATTGGTGTTAGAAGAACAACTTTTACTAATGGCATGTGCTTTGTGACAAGCAGACCTCCAGGGCTTACCTTCAGGATAGTAACTCTGTTAAATTACTGTAGTCAGTGGTAGATGAGAATGATTTCATCTCTGAGAAAATACATGCACTTCCAGTAGGGTTGCCAACTTCCAGGTGGAGTCTGGTGATTTAACAGGATTAGAGTTAATCTCTAGACCCGTGGTGGCGAACCTTTGGCACTCCAGATGTTATGGACTACATTTCCCATCAGCCCCTGCCAGCATGGCCATAACATCTGGAGTGCCAAAGGTTCGCCACCACGGCTCTAGACTATAGAGATCAGTTTTCATTGAGAAAATGGCTGCTCTCAGCATAACATCTTGATTGCAATTTAAAGCAGAGGGGTTTTTTTTGGAGTTTGTGTGCTTTAAGCTTTGTCTAAGGAAGTATTGTAAAGGGGTCTGGAAAAAGAGGCCCAAGGGCTTGGAGACATGTGTAACAAAAGAAAGGAACAGAGACTGTGCTTATTATCATAATTAAGGAGATTAATGCATTGCTGTGTTAAAACATAGTGAAAAGTAAAATGTCTAAGTTAAGAAAAAAACAGCATCGAAAATGACACCAAAGCAGACCAACTACTAGAAATGATGTCAGTTATGCAAAAGAAATCTGTGGAGCGTTTTGCTAATTTAGAAGAGAAATCAGTGATTGCTTTACTAAACTGGATGATTGCTTTAGTAAACTGATGATTGCTTTAGTAAATTGGAAGGAGAGGTGGCAGAGATTATGATTAAGAAAGAAATTGCTCATGTAAAGAGAATTGAAAAGAAAGTGAATATGAGTCAAGACTTCCAAAGCATTAAGAACAATCAAAATAAGACTGAGAAAAGGTTATCTGCTACCGATAAAGAAATGGAAACAAAGGTAAATCACATTGCTTTATTAGAATTGTACTAGAAACAAAATATATTACGTTTTCACAGTGACCTGGAAAAGGAAGGTGAAAATATAAGACAGAAGATGCTAAAAGGTATTGCAAGATATTTAGATGTAGAGGAAGATGTGATTGAAGAAGACATAACTAAGATTGTAAGAATTAAAAGGAAATGATAACAAGAAAAAGGAAAGAGATATACTGGCTTTTTCCTCTAGAATGAAGACAAAAGATCAAATATTACAGAAAAATTCTAAAAAGAAAATTCAAGTGGAGGCCAAGGAAATATTTATTTTGAAAGAAATCCCAGCTAAGATTTTGAATTAAAAAAAGATTATGCCTTTCTAACAAGTTATTTGAGAAAAATGAATGTTAATTATAAATGGGAAGACCTGGAAGGATTAACAACAACATACAGGTCCAGAAGATATAAGGTGACTTCGGTCCAACAAGCACAAAAATTATTGGTATAATTACAAAGAGACTATAATGAGAAAGATAATGTGTAAGGTTAGTAAAACAGTATATTATATAAATTTTGTTTTATTAATTTTGATTATGGAAGCTACAGTGTTCTCGTGTAATATAAATAGACTCAATTCACCCCCCCCAAAAAAGGAGGAGGGTTTTTCATTATAAAATAATAATTATGACATAATATCTTTACAGGAAACTCATGTGTGTAATAAAATATATCTCTGTTGGAAAAGAAGAAATTCCCCTCCGGGGAAGAGGCGGCCTATATAAATCTAAAATATAAATAAATAAATAAATAAATTTGTGGTAGCTGACAAGAAAAAGAAAAAAGGCATGGTAATTTATGTTAAAGAATTTCTGGAACCAAAATTAGTAATAAGTGATAGGAAAAGAAGATTTGTAAGGGTGAAGGCTCAGACAGAAATCTTTAATAGTAGGGGTTTGTGCTCTAAATGTTAATAAAAGTAAATTAGAGATTTACTGGATAGGCTTATTGATTTAGAATACAACAGTTGGGGATTTATTGGCAATTGAAACAGGGTTATTTCTACACAATTAGACAAAAAAGTGCAAGGGAAAAAGGATGGAATTAAAGGAAAATTACCAAAGTCCTTTTTTTTAATTTTGTGAACTTTTTGAATTAGAAGATATATGGAGGAAATTTAATGAGGGGGTCAAGGGAATATACATATTTCTCTGAGTATTTTAAGGTATATTTGAGGTTAGGTATGGTAATGGGTACTAAAGATCTTAGTTTGATTGTTGAAACCATTGCAATTTAAGCAAAAATATTATCTGATCATAATCCTTTAGTTTGGAAACTAAGGAAGAAGGAGAAAGTGCCATTATGGAAGCTGAATTAGTATCTATTAAATAAAGAAGAGATAATAAATAAGGGGAAAAGGAATTAAATGAATTTTTGCAGATAAATTGGGTACCAGGAATAAAGATTAATATAAAGTGGGAAAAATGTAAAGCTTACATAAGAGGCTTCTTTCTTAAGGAAGGGAGTAGATTAAAAAAAGAAAGGAAAATAAATGAATGAATTAAAGATTCAAGAAGAAATTAAGAAAAGCACTATCTGACACAAGATTAATTAAGGAAATAAAGGAATTACAAAACCGGCTATTGATGATATATACTTAGGAGGAAAAGGAGGAAAAGTTAAAATATATGAAGGCAAACTTTTTTGATCAAGCTAATAAATTGAGAAGGTGGTTATCATGGAAATTGAGAAAAGAAAGACAAAAAAGACCATCTCTGAATTAAAAGACATCTGGACATGGCCCACCCATCCTAGTGGAGGGAGAGGGAAGGAGGGGGAGGGGTGGCATGCAAGGGAAGGGGAGGGAGGGGGGCATGCGAGGGAGGGAGGGGGAGGGGTGGCTTGCAAAGGAAGGGAACTGGGGGAGGGGAGTGAGTGAGGGGTGGCGTGCAAGCGAGGAAGGAGGGGGAGGAAAAGTAAGATATACTTGTCAAGAGGAGATTATGAATAAATGAATAAATATAATATTATTACCAAACTCTATGGAGCTCATGAAGTAGATAAGGAAGAACAAACTAACCATCTAGCTAGAAATTTAGAAAAGGATACAGAACAAAAAATACAGATATTAGAACAGATGTCAGTGGAAGAAGTTAGGGATACTTTAAAAGACAGAAGCTGTAATTACAATAATTCCTAAGAAAGGTCAAGATCTAAGTAATATAGAAGGAGTAGGAAGAGGAGGAGTTTGGATTTATACCCCACCTTTCTCTCTTGTAAGGAGACTCAAGGTGGCTTACAAGCTCCTTTCCCTTCCTCTCCCCACAACAGACACCTTGTGACGTAGGTGGGGCTGAGGGAGTTCTGAAGAACTGTGACTAGCCCAAGGTCACCCAGCAGCAATGTAGGAGTGTGGAAGCACATCTGGTTCAACAGATAAGTCTTTGCCACTCAGGTGGAGGAGTGGGGAATCAAACCCGGTTCTTCAGATTAGAATCCACCTGCTGTTAACCACTACACTACTACCACCCAATATCATTGCTCAATACAGATTATAAAATCTTTGCAGTGATATTAGTGAAGAGAATTAAAAGAAGTATTGAATAAAAAAAGGAAACAGAGTAGCTTTTTGCTAGGGCGTCATGCAAAAGACAATGAAAGGATAATTCTTGATATAATGGAATATTTACAGAAAAAAATAAACAAGCTGCACTGATATTCTACAATATTGAAATAGCCTTCAATAATTTAGATTGGACATTTATGAAAAAAGCTTTACAAAAACTAAATGGTCAAAACAACTTCCAGAATTAGATTGAAGCAAGTGAAAAAAATTAAAGTTAACCAAGAACTATCACGAAATGTAAAGATTTGTAATGGTACCCACCAAGGATGTCCTTTGTTCCCTTTGCTATTTATATGGATTTGGAGTCCCAGGCATCAAAATAAATATGAAAGAATACATAATAAGAGTTTTTGTGGATGATATTGCTTTGGTGCTGGAGTCTCCATTAAGTTCAATGAAAGTATTGAAGGAAAAGTTGGAGGAATTTTAAAAAGTATCAGGACTAAAAATAAATGAACAAAAAACCCAAAATTATTACATTTAAAATGACAAATAAACAGGAAAAAGAAATAACTAAAATATTAAGTTATGAGTTGGTAAAGAAAGTTAAATATTTAGGAATTAATATAGCTAGTTATAATATATTTCTATTTCAAAATAATTATGAAGTATTATGGAAAAAGATCACTAATGATTTTTTTAATGGGCAAAATTAAAACTATCCCTACTTGGAAGGATTGCAGTAATAGAATCAAATGTTTTACCAAAAATGTTGGTCTGGTAAACCTTGTTCCTAATGTTTTGCCTGCATCTGTGGCTGGCATCTTCAGAGGTGTATCACAGAGAGAAGTCTGTTACACACTGTGTCCAGTGAGAAGGGAATGTTTAGTAGGGTATATATTGTCCTTGTCCCAGGATGGGGAACTAATCAGTAAGTGTTTTGGGTGGAACTTGCTATTCAAAGGTGTGGTTTACTGCATTGTATTGAGGGTGGGGTTTTCAGTCCATTTACATTCATATTCGCATTTGCATTCCCTGCAATAGCTACAGTATTAGTGAATGCAAATCCTGTGTCTGGGTGGAGTTCATTGTTCATGAACCTAGCATTCCCTTGGCCTTTGATTTTGGTGTTTTTAAGCACTGGTAGTCAAGTTTTGTTAATTCTCAGAGTCTTTTCCTTCTTGTTGAAGTTGTCTTGTTGTTTGTGGATTTCAATAGTTTCCCTGTGTAGTCTGACATAGTAACCATCCAAGTTGTCCAGAATTTCAGTGTTTTCAAATAAAATGTTATGTCCAGTTTTGTTTAGTCCAGTCCATGTTATGTCCAGTTTTGCTACTGCAGATTTTTCGGGATGGTTAAGCCGACAGTGTCTTTTGTTCTCTCTAATACGAGTCTGAATGCTGTATTTTGTAGTTCCTATGTGCATGGTGGTGAACCTATGGCCAATTGGCCATGCTGACAGGGGCTGATGGGAATTGTAGTCCATGAACATCTGGAGTGCCATAGGTTCTCCACCACTGTCCTATGTAGACCTTTCCACAGCTGCAGGGTATGTGATAGACTTCTGCGGAAGTGAGGTTTCTCTTTTCCTTTGCCCTGTGAACTTGGTAGGAATGAAATCTGATGGGCCTAATATGATTGTACTCTATAAAATTGTGTTAATGAGTGTGAAGAAAACCAATACTCTCAGTGGCCAATATTACCACAAGCTCTCACTACTGGAAGTCTTGTATCTTCATTTGTAGATGTATCGAATATGCTTTTAGGTTCTATGCTGGCAGGTTGTCAGTACTGTCATAAATGTATTGTGAATACACAAAATGCCCTGACTGGATGGCCCAGGCTATGCTCTGTCCCACTGAAAGAATTCAGGAGACTTGTGAATTAATCTGCCATTTTCTGAACTTTGTTCTAGAATGCACTCTTAGTTCTGTACCCAAGGCACTAGGACCCAAGCGGAGCATTCTAGAACAAAAAATGGTCCAGGAAATAGCATGTTAATTCACAAATCTCCTGAGATCTTCAGTGGGACACACAGTATAGCTCAATCTCATCAAATCTTTGAAATTAAGGAGTGTTGGCCCTGGTTAGTATTTGGGTGGGAGCCCACCAACAAATTCCAGTGTCATGGAGAAAGGCAAAGACAAACCATCTCTAAATGGCTCTTGCTTTGAAAACCCTACCAGGTCACCATAAGTCAGCTATGGTATTGTGGTCTGGTATTCTAGTTTGGAAATGTGATAAATATATTTTCGATAAAAGAATGTAATGTATAAGCTATTGCTAAGCTGAAGGGGATCAATTGACATCAAAACACTGGGTTGTACAGAAAATCTTGAGCTCCTTTGCAAATTACATTTTCTTTCAAACATTTGATATGAAGAATTATTAGAAAAGTATAATTTGTTCCCCTTAACTCTTTGTTAATTTGAGTAAATATGGTAGTGTGTACATTTTTCTTTGGGTTATTTTATTTCTACATAGCTTATCTTCATTTCCTGCATGTTTCTGTAGGAGCTGGGTCTCTCTTGATTCTTGTTCAGCAGTTTCACTATGCTCAGGATTGCAGCCCTTTGATTCATATTAATGTGCATTAAGGAAAAGATATAACCGATATGATAATACATAAAAGTCCTAAACCATCTATAAAACCTCAGCAGGTACAAAAGGGAACAAATTCTTCACTGTTGATTATTTAATGATACGAAGGATACCTTTGAGGTCTCATGTGGAGGGGAAATTCCATTTTTCCCTTGCCTCTCCCTTGGTATACTTCTTTGCCTTACTTGCCTTACTTGTTACCACTTTAGCCCTGTGAGCGGCGAGGCAAGGCAAGGCAGAGCCAGCACAGTGAATGGAGAATACCTATCAGGAGAACCAGGTTTGATTCCCCACATCTTCACATGAATCTTGCTGGGTGACCTCGGGCTGCTTGCAGTTCTCTCAGAACTCTCTCAGTCCCACCTACCTCACAAGGTGCCTCTTGTGGGGAAAGGAAGGGAATGTTTTTTGTAAGCTGCTTTGAGGCTCCTTAAGGTAGAACAAAGTGACATATAAAAAACCCTTCTCTTCTTGCTTGAGGTGGCCTCTGCCACTACATTTTTGTGCAAATTTTGGGTTGCTATAGAATGTGGCACCCAAACATGTTCAATCCAAGCATAAGCACACATTGTTATAAACTTTGTGTGGGAGTTAATATCACTTTGTTTGCAAAGATTTATGTAAAAGTTGTTTACATACATCTGTGTACTACTCCTATCTAGTCCTCTTGTGTGATTTTTGTTTGTTAAAAAAAGTCTGCATGGGGTATTGGCTATTAGCTATAAGGTTAAGAACCATTTTCAGTTGTGCTACTTTATTGCTGTTTGATGTTACCTGATAAGTTGGAGTTGCATGGAATCTGTCAAGCAGCTTTCTGTTACTTTGAAAATATAATGCTAATGAGATCTAGTTAAAACAGTAATCTTTTTTGTACTATAAACTTGAGAAAGCACCCGGTTTTCTGATTAGTAAGACATGAGAGCTCTACTCTAGAGCTGTGGCTATGCTAAACTCCGCTGCTTCATGTTGATGTATTTGGGGCTGTGTAGGGATGGGTGGAGGAAGGGGAAAGTGAGGATGATGTATGAGTCTGAAATTGTGTGCATCGAGGAATGCTGCTGTTAATTTCGTTGTGCGTGCACAATGACAATAAAATGCTTATGCTTATGCTTATGCTTATGAGAATTAGAAATTAGGCTGAACAAAAGACCAATTAAGAACAAATCAGATTTTATTTTAATGAATTTACTTACAATTGGTGGTCTTTGGCTAGATTAAATTTGGTCTTTTAAAGAGGACAAACCTTACATATATTTTTAAAGGCAGAGCAAATGCCAAGATATTAAATTGCATTGTTTACATTTGCTTTTCTTCTATAGCACCTTTTCCCATGACCTAATCTGTAATTCAGAAGAAAGAGAAAAGAATTTATAATATCAATGGTATCAAAAACTTTTAAGTTTTAGAAAATGGTAATGCATATTGAAGTACTTGCAGAACAACATATTTAATACGATTAAATAGAAATATGTCAAACAGGTGGGAAGTTAGAAGAATTTATGGGGGGGGGGGGATGGAGACAGAACTCTTCATTCCTTGGTTCCCCTTCCTTTCCCATTCAGTGAATTCATCACTGAGTTAATTGGTGGTGGAATTTGGAACAACAAGAATTTCTTCTGGGGACTGATGATTTTGCTTACCACAATAAGGCTGAAGGTAAAAGGTAGGTAGAAATGACAACATAGTCTACTGGAAAACCAAATTTACTGCAGAATGTGTGGTGGTTATGAGTGCAGTCAAATATACTGTTGTGAAAGTGAGGGATCTTTTATGCCCAAAGGCAAAGAATATTTCTTAATTCTCCTAGATCTTTCCTTCTGATTGTCTGCTGTGCTGCCGACTGGTGCTGCTTGGAGGAGGAAAAGATTTGTTGGGAGGGGTAGCAGGGACAGCAGCGCAGTGGTGGTGGTGGGGAGTTTGGTAATGTAGGAAGTTCAACCAAGGAGTGGGCAAAGGGGGGGAGATGTATGCCCCCTATGTCTGCCTCCTAGTTCTGCAGAGACGGTATTTAAAAAGTAAAGATCATAGGTCTCAATCATTTATCCACACAAGTTTGTGAAACCGATGTTACCATGTAGCCTTATTACCTGCACAAAAAAGTCCTTTTGAATATGTATTGTTGAAGGCTTTCACGGCCGGAATCACTTGGGTGCTGTGTGGTTTCCGGGCTGTATGGCCGTGTTCTAGCAGCATTCTCTCCTGACGTTTCGCCTGCATCTATGGCTGGCATCTTCAGAGGATCTCCTTTTGAATAGTTCAATTTTGTGTAGTTTGTGGAAGACCTGGACAGTGGGAGCTTTCCTGACCTCTTCAGATTGGCAGTTCCAAAAGTTGGGAGCAACAATGGAGAAGCCACGTGTACAGGCAGTTGATGCTTTTGCCCATTTGCAGGTTGACATTTTCAGACGTGAGTGGAGCCCTGCTGACATGATGGAGCTTAGGGAACAAGGTGATCCCAAAAATAAGAGAGGCCGAGACCATTAATGGCTTTATATGTGACAGCTGGGGAATAAATATGGGTGATAACAGCATCTCCTTTGTGTTACAGAATATGATTGAATTTTTATGGTTATTTGGTCTTCTGTGGCTTCCCTTGAAGTTTAGAGTTGGGGTGTATCCCTACAACTGTGAAGGAGAGAGAAGTTCACTGTCTTTCTCACTTACAGGATCAAGGGTTCTAAATCCAGGTGTTCGGAGGAACATATTCAGTAAACATGCTTAAAATTAACAGCTGATGCTAATTAAAATGTAATTACTGTATGACAGATCAAAAGTCAACATCTGGTCCAGCTAAATTTTAAAATTGCTTTATTCCTTGCTGTCTGTTTTCATTTAAACCCCTAAGCCAAACACAGTCCAACAAAAAAGATTTTTATTAGCAGTGCTAAGCAAAAAACCAGGTGCACTTTAGTCCCAGCTATGTTCAGGTTTGCCCTTTCACTCATTCTTCACATTTTGAGAAATTGTGAAGAAGATTGTTCTGACAGCATTCATATGTTAATCTCCTTTGATTGCCTGAGGCAGGCAGAACTTTCACTGTATTGATACTATGAAGCATCTGAGTGTGCATTGTAGCCCAGATAGGCTGTCTAACATATGAGCTCAAGAACCAGTTTTATCTATTTGGTTAACACCAATGTTGTTAAGGGGAGGAGAATTTCTTTCCCCCCATATTCACTTGTTTAGATAAAGCCATTGATTCCTCTTGCTCTCCTTTTTCTCCTTGAAAAGAGAGGTTTCTTTTTTCATTGCTCTGCTTTCTTTTTGTTGAGATATTAATGCACTAGACCAGGAGTAGGGAACCTTTAACACTCAAAGAGCCATTTGGACCCGTTTTCCAGGGGAAAAGAAAACACTTGGAGCCGCAAATAATTTTTGACATTTAAAATAAAGATAACGCTATATATATAGGGTTTTTTTAACCTTTTACTCCGCTCATTCTGAGAAGTGCATGGATGCGCCCGCCCTGCTGCCTGCAGGGTGGGCAAGGATGAAGCCGGCGGCTCGGCCTCGCTGGCCGCTGGGAAAGCACCCGCCCCACTCCAACGGGGCGAGCGAGAGAGGAAGCCCGCGGCGCGGCCCAGCCAACCATGGGCAGTTGGTGCGCCCGCCCTGCTGCCTGCGGGGTGGGCAAGGTTGGGGCCGGCGGCTCAGCTTGTGGAGCCGCAGTGCAAGGGCAGAAGAGCTGCATGCAGCTCTCGAGCCGCAGGTTCCCTACCCCTGTACTAGACAGAGCAGAGGAGGAAATAGCCCAATCTCAAAACAAAATTGGGTACCCAAAAGGTTGAGTGAAATAAAATCAAATTAAGCAATTAAATATATTTATTACAAAATGCATGTGTGCGCACACACACATATATGTATATATGTATATAAACACACGTATATAACTATATATAACTATATATATAACTATATATAAAACAATATATATAACTATATATATACAACACTCTCTCTATATATGTATGTGTATGTGTATGTATATATGTGTGTGTGTGTGTGTGTGTGTATAAAAAGCAAACAGTGACTTTGTTAGTCACTCCCTAATGCCGAAATGGCTGGATGGATCGCCCCCAAATTTTCACCTGCCTGTTGCGGGCAGGTAATCGGACCTTCCTATGGCTGAAAGTCCATACCTGAGCCAGGTAAAACGTCTTTTTCCTGGCGCACCAGGCCATGAAGCTCGCTGTGTTTAACTGTCACCCTTAGAATGTTCGTGTAGCCTGTCTGTCTGTGGCCTGAGGGCTTGGTATGAGGGCTTAGAATGTTCGCGCAGATGGCCAGAGATGAGCAGTGTAAACAGTAAATAGGTAATACTGTTAGGTAATACGAGTGGAAGTGAAACACATACACACTTTGCCATGTGAGACGTCAGGTGAGGTTCCCCCCCCCACACACACATGCAGGTAACTTTCACTCTCTGTGCCTCACCCACTACTACCACACAACACACATACTCTCATCCACATCTAGCTCATCCTCACACACCTCACACTGCCCTCCCTCACATTCAACCACCACTTACCCACTTCCTCACCCATATTCGCCACAGCTCTCTTTTACTAAAATCAAGCTGGAGTTTGCCTTTTTCTTCTAAGAAAATCCGTGGGGTGAGGGCGAACCAACACTACTGGCTCTGCTTCTTTTGCACATGGCCCTTTACGAACCCAGGGAGCTGGCCTCGAACTGAGCGCCTCACCACCCTGCCTCTGCTGCCTGACTGGGATAGCCTCCTTGCCCCAGTTCTGCCCTACCCAAGCCAGGACTGTCCGTGTCAACCAGCCTCATGGACAGCTGGATTCGCACTCTGGACAGTTCTGTTGTGGAATGGAAAGGGTTACCTTATACTAAAATAAAAAGACACCACCATATAACAATGTGAATTAAAAAGGGAAAGAGGGATTCCATTTGACCACCCCAAAAGGCTGTGCTACAGATCATTGGACCTGCATGGACATCTGTGTGGGTTGCGGACTGTGATGAGAAGGACAATTGCCACAGCAATGCATGGCCGGGCCCCGCTAGTAAATAAATAAATGAAATGAAAATATTCCTGTGCTCATGGAGTATTCATATTAAAAGTATCTTAGCATGCAAATGGCATAAAAAATTAATCCAGTGAGAAAACATACTTGACTCTCCGGAAGCTGCAGAAAGGAGTAGCAGGGAGAGGAGAAGTGGGACAGACAGCACTAGGTGAGCTCTGGTTTTTCTTTTTGGAAGGCTTTTCTCAAAGCCAAATATTTTAATATTTTAATAGTGTGTTTTTAACAGGGGCTTTTTTCTTGTTTTGTTTGTTCTGGCTGTGTGCTTGCTTGAGGCTTCTGAGAGGTGGGGCTTGCTGAGAGTTGGGGCTTGCTATTAGCTCTGTTGCTCACTCTCTGGAAGCAGCAGGTGTTTTACTGAATAAGGACATATCTTGAAGTATTGTAGAAGGTACGGAAAGCTCAGTCTGAGGTGGTGGAAGATGCTCCCTTAGATGGGACCCCTTCCTTAGCTGGTGATCCGGTATCCTCTCGCACAAGGGACTCCCTGTAATAGGCAGTTCTTCAAATAGCCTCTATCTTCAAAAATTCTTCAAATAGCCTCTATCTTCAAAAATGTGCAGCCAGTGCTTACACACTCACAAAAATTCCCCAGAATCTGCCAGGCTCTTCAGCAAGTTCTGTGGTGGGAAAAATTACTTTTCCCATCATAGACTTCAGCGGGGCTTTTTGTTATGCCCAGCTGGCTCTGTGGTATAGAAGTTTCAATGGGAGGCACTGTGGTAGGGGTCTTGCTCTGGGTGGGAGCATTTCCTGTACGGCTGCTGGTGTGAGTCTCCTGAAAAGAGCCAGCCAAATTTGCTAAAATTTGTGTGGGAGAGGAAACTGTTTTGAGCACCCAGTTGAAGGTGAACCTGATGCCCACAGCATTTGCCCCTCCCAAGCAAACTTTAGCAAAATTGGCTGGTTCCTTTCAGGAGACTCACACCGGCTGCACTGGCTGCACATTTTTGAAGATAGAGGCTCCAAACTTTCAAGGTGGCTCCAAGAGGTCTCCTGGTAATAGCATCCAAGCTTGGCGAGCTTTGCTTTTGGGGGTGGGGGCTGGGCGACTTGAGAGAGTTCTGAGAGAACTCAGCCAGCAAGCTTCATGTGCAGGAGCAGGAAAGTAAAATAAGTCTTTTGGGGGGCCATAAAATTGAACCCCAAGAAGCAAAGGTTTCCAAGCCTGGATGCTATTACTAGGAGGGCCTCCTGAGCCACCTTGAAAGTCTGATGCCTCTATCTTCAAAAATGTGCAGCCTGCTCAACACACTCAGAAATTCCCCATTGGCTACAATGAAGCCAAGGCATTGCAAAACAAAGAATCTTGGGCAAATTTCTTGGTGCATTTTTAAATCTACTGACACCCAAATTTCAGGGTATCACTTGTTAACTATTCTTATGATACCACCCAAGACTTGTGAAGTTAGGTTCAGGGGGGCCAGAGTAATGGACCCTCAAATGGGTAGCCCCCATCTCCTGTTAGCTCCCATTGGAAACAATGGGGAATGGGGCACCCCCTTTAGGGGTCCATAACTTTGGCCCCCCTGAGCCAAACCTCACCAAACTTGAGTGGTATCATCAGGGCAGTCTCTGGATGATACCCTGAAATTGTGATGCCGCTAGCTTTAAAAATGCACCCCCTGCAGGTCGAAAAATATCAAAAATACCCCCAAAAGTCCAAATACCTTGCATTTGGATTCGTTCATATTTGGGCAGGACAAAAATTGTCCAAATATGCCCAAATTCGCCCAGATTCTGTCCAAATCTGGTATTTGTTTCATCCGAATCTCCAACCCTAGAAAGTGATGCTTTTTCAGGGGGGGATCCACCCCTAAACAGCATCACTTTCAATTTTTTTTAACTGAGGACCCCAGATTCTCCCTTTAAGGTGGATTTAGAAGAAGAATCTGAGCTCCCTGGTTTAAACACCATTAAAAGTGATGTTATTTGGGGGTGGATTCCACTGGAGGTGTTTTGTGAAACATGATGATGACATTTGTTTGGCAAATGTTTTTCTGGGGGTGATTTGTGAGAGATTTACATGCTTAATACCCACTTGCACTGGTTTGGTACTGTTTCTTAGGCTAACAACCTACCTCATATGGTTGGTATGAGGACAGAATTAGGAAAGAGAGTTGGTGGGGGAGAACGATGTATGTTTTGCTGGGGGTGGGGTGATTTGTGAGAGATGATGCTGACATTTGGTAAATGTTTTGCTGGTGATTTGTGAGAGATTTACATGCTTAATATCCACTTGCACTGGCTTGGAGTTGTTTCTCAGGCTAACAACCTACCTCATGGGGTTAGTGTGAGAACAAAATTAGGAAAGAGAGTTGGTGGGGAGAGAGCCATGTATGTTTTGCTGGGGGTGGGAGGTGTTTTGTGAGCTGGTGCAAAAAATAATTGTTTGGTCATGGTGGGGGAGGGTGGCTGCTTATACGGGGGGGGGCACCAGCTCAGGTTTTGTTCCCGAGCTCCAGTTTGCCTAGATTCGCCTCTGCTTGGAGGTTATTAAAAACACAGTAATAAAAGCTCAGCTGGAATGTGTTCTGCAGGTTAGGAAAGGCAGCTCCCAGTCCAAAAGAAAGCCACCATGGTTAACAAGGGAGGTTCAGGAAACTATCAGAAAAAAGAAGATGTCTGTTAGAAAATGGAAGTCCAACTCGATTGATGAAGAATATGAGAAGGAACACAAATGGTGGCAAAAGAGAAGCAAGTTAGCTGTAAGGGAGGCAAAAAAGGATTATGAGGAACACATGGCTGTGAACATCAAGACCAGCAACAAATAGTTATTCAAGTACAACAAAAGTAGGAATCCAGCTAGGGAAGTGGTAGGCCCGTTAAATAATGAAGGAACAAAAGGTGTGCTAAAGGATGCCAGGGAGATTGCAGAGAAGCTGAATGAATTCTTTGAATCTGTCTTCACCCAAGAGGAGGTGAGGAACATTCCTGCACCTGAACCAAGCTTCTTAGGAGGCGAATCCGAGGAACTAGCGAAGATAGTGGTAGACAAGGAAGAAGTTCTGGCAGCCATTGATAAGCTAAATGCTACCAAATCCCCTGGCCCAGATTGCATTCACCCAAGAGTTCTTAAAGAGCTCAAGCATGAAATTGCTGATCTTCTCACTTTAATATGCAACTTATCCCTGAAATCAGCCTCCATCCCTGAAGACTGGAAAATAGCCAATGTCACACCAATCTTTAAGAAAGGATCTAGGGGGAAGCCAGGAAATTACGGGCCAATCAGTTTGACATCTTTTCCTGGTAAATTAGTAGAATCTATTAAGGTAAAGTTTCCCCTTCAGTCATGTCCAACCCTGGGGTACCACTGTGAGCAGTGATTTAATAGGCAAGCCATTTTTGTGGGGTAGTTTGCCATTTCTTTCCCCGAGTAGAATCTATAATTAAAGATAAAATTATATAACATGTAGAAAAGCAAGACCTGCTGAGGAAGAGTCAACATGGCTTTTGCAGAGGCAAGTCCTGCCTTACAAATTTACTAGAGTTCTTTGAAGGTGTAAACAAGCATGTGGATAAGGGGAAACCAGTGGACATTGTCTACTTGGATTTCCAAAAGGCTTTTGACAAAGTTTCTCACCAGAGACTGTTGAGAAAACTCAGCAATGAAGGAATAAGAGGGGAAGTCCTCCTATGGATTAAAAACTGATTGAGGAACAGGAAACAACGGGTGGGTATAAATGGGAAGTTCTCACAATGGAGAGATGTAGGGAGTGGTGTCCCCCAAGGATCCGTTTTGGGACCAGTGCTCTTCAACCTATTCATAAATGACCTGGAAGTAGGGGTTGGTTAGCGTGGTGGCCAAGTTTGCGGATGATACCAAATTATGTAGGGTGTTGAGAACCACAAAGGATTGCGAAGAGCTCCAATCAGACCTTGATAAATTAGGTGAGTGGGCTAAGAAATAGCAAATTCAGTTCAATGTAGCAAAAAGTGATGCACATAGGAGCAAAACATCCAAACTTGACAGGGGTCAATGCTATCAGTTCCAGACCAGGAAAAGGATTTGGACATCTTAGTTGATAGTTCCATGGGAATTTCGACTCAATGCATGGCAGCTGTGAAAAAGACAAATTCTTTGCTGGGGATAATTAGGAAAGGAATTGATAATAAAACTGCAAAGATTGTCACGCCTTATATGAAGCAGTGGTGTGACCGCACCTGAAATACTGTATTCAGTTCTGGTCACCACATCTCAAAAAGGATATTGAAGAGATAGTAAAAGTGCACCACATCTCAAAAAGGATATCGAAGAGATAGGAAAAGTGCAGAGAAGGGCAATGAGGATGATTGAGGGATTGGAGCACCTTCCTTATGAGGAGAGACTACAGCATTTGGGACTCTTTAGTTTGGAGAGGAGACGTCTGAGGGGGGATATGGTTGAAGTCTATATGTTTGGGGTAGAAAATGTTGGCAGAGATAATTTTTTCTCTCTTTCTCGCAATACTAGAACCTGGGGGCAAACATTGAAAATGCTGAGGGGAAGAATTAGGACTAATAAAAGGAAACATTTCTTCATGCAATTGGTGTTTGGAAAATGCTGCCACAGAAGGTGGTGATGGCCACTAACCTGGACAAAAGGGGCTTGGACAGATTTATGGAGGAAAAGTCTAACTATGGCTACCAATCTTGATATTCCTTGATCTGAGACTGCAAATGCCTTAGCAGACCAGGTGCTCAGGAGCAGCAGCAGCAGAAGGCCATTGCTTTCACATCCTGCATGTGATCTCCCAAAAGCACCTGGTGGGCCACTGCGAGTAGCAGAGTGCTGGACCACGACTCTGGTCTGATCCAGCAGACTCTTTCTTATGGTCTTTTGATCTTGAAAAAATAATAACTTCTTATTATGCATAGCAAAGGAGTAATTGAGTTTTCACTGTTAATTTCTAGCATTTAAAATAGTACAATGATACATATGGGTTCAGTTGGCTGGACTCTTAGCCATATTGGTTTTAATAAAAAATAGAAATGTTTTGGAAAACAGCTTTTTCTTCCTTCCTTCCTTTCTTTCCTAGTGCAGTGTTTGGAGATGACAACCAAAAGGAAAATTATTGGCCGCCTGGTGCCATGCCGATGTTTTCGAGGGGAAGAAGAAACCATCTCAGTTCTTGATTACTCCCACTGCAGCCTTCAGCAGGTTCCAAAGGAGGTTTTTAACTTCGAACGGACATTGGAAGAACTTTATCTTGATGCTAATCAAATTGAAGAGCTACCCAAGGTAAATCTTGCCCTCTCTAAGATATGCAAATATGGTAAATAGGTGTGTAAAGCATTCTTGAGCTTTGTTTTAAAATAAATTTTTGCTTAGGCAGGCTGCTGACTTTAGGAATTCACCAGTGCCTTTGCTTAATATGCCAACTAATGTACATTTCCCCTGCTTTTAGAAGACATATTTCAACCAACATAAACAAGAGATTTTTAGTTGGCTTCTATTCCTGATAGTACATAAATTCAGCATTCCTTATGAGATTTCAGCCTAAGCAGGCAAGCCTGCTTCTTTAACTTCTCCTTTAGACATTTAAGTAAGGATACATGTGACTTGTTTTCAATTTTTCTATAGAATCAAAAATCAGGGAAATGATTTATCCTGCCATAAAATATTAAAGTATTTTTTAAAGAAAAAGTGTCATGGCCCACTTTGGCTTATTCAGGACCTTGGACAGCAATCTATTTGCTGAGTTAGTGAAGAAAATAACAGATTTGGGCTGGGAAAGCTAACCATTTTCATGCTGCTCTGAAGAAGTGGTGTCCTAGGAATATTTGGAGAGCTCAGTTAAAAAAAACAGATTCCAAGTAATACCAAAGACGTTTATTCGGATAAATAAGTGAGAAGCGGGGGGGGGGGGGGGGGTTACAGATCTAACTTGAGAGACAAAAAAAACCCTCAGACAAAACCCACAGTAACAAAAAAGAAGGATAATCAGTTAGATAAATAAGTTCCTTAAAAATTTGAATGCCTTTTATTATGATGCACATTATGGAACAGTTTTCCTTCTCCCTCCACCAGTGGGGGTAGGTTAGAGGAGTAAACTGGGATGAACTGAATAAAGACAAGACCAGATTGGACAAAGACCACCAGCTATGGTCTTCCTTTTAAAAATTAATTTGGCATCTGTCCATTCTTTTGCCTTTCCAATGGGTGCGGGATTCATTGGCCAGCTTAGAAGTGTGTGTGGCAGAACCATTTTTTCTAGCTGCTCTGGCTATTAGAGCAGTAGACTTGGAAAATCTCTCTTTCTCATCCCGTGATGTGAGCTTCACTTCCTGCTGATGCTTTTTATGCCAGATGGCAAAACCACAGAGAAAGATATAATCTTAGTTATAGAAACTAAGGGAATTCTGGGAAGGTGGGAATTACACTGTTGCCGTAGGAAGTGTGGTGTACACAAAAAAGCTAGCACAATATATTTTGGGCCCTGGGGTCTTTAATTGAATGACTTTCATGATCCCTTCTTGTTTATCCCCAGAACATGGCTACATTCAAAATAGAATGATTCTTGTAGTTTTTAGGCCGTCATATTCACTCCTTCACTGAGAAGAAAGACTTTTTAGTTATAGCTAATGTCACTTTTAAATTGCATCTACATCAGACACTGTAACAAACTGTGGTTGGTTCGGAATCCTTATGTATGGGTGTGAAACAAACCAAAGTTGCTTAAAAGGTCTGATGTGGATGACATGACAAATTGCAGTTTCTTCCGCACCAGGACATTTTTATTTTTGATGCAGTGTACGTGGGGGCAGTGGGCGGAGAGACTGCATAGGTTCAATGACTTCCAAAGCTTGTTCTGGTAACATCCAAACCTTATAAATGTTATGAATGAAACAATGGCCGTTTCCGCACGGCCCATTAACGACGGCCTGGGGGCGGTAAAAACACCGCCCCCAGGCCGCCGTTCGCACAGGCGCCGCTGCTGCAACGCAGCAGCGGCGACCTGACTGCGCTTCCCTCCCTGGCCACAGGGCTGCTGTCAGGGCAGCTTCTAAACAACAACCCTTTAAAGGGCTGTTGTTGAGGAAGCGTCTTCCGATGGCTGGGTCGCGAACGGCGCCGCCAGGAAGACACTCCAAGAAACCTTGCTTCCTCAGCTCTTCACTCATGGTGTCGGTGCCGTTAAATTAAGCCTGCTGGCCATCGGAGTCTCCGCCCATTAACTGTCCTCCACGACCTCCAGGGGTCGGAGGGCAGCGATGAAGCGGGCTCTGGCATCACTCAGCAGGCGACGAATTTTAGGACAATCAGGAGTGGGGCGGGGACGGGGGATTTTATTTAACAGATTCATCACAATGTGAAGAAGAAATAAGGGTTTAAAATATCCACCTTTTGAATTTATGCAGCTGCATCCATTTCAAGGGGGCTGGGAAAGGGATAACTGGAGATAAGATGAAAAGAATTAGCTTTTTTAAAAAAAAAACATTTAGGAATAGCAAATTAAAGACATAGCTTTTTAGTATTTTATGTGATGGGTTTACTTGCTATTCTTCTCAAAAGACATTGCATTCAATAAACTTAAAGAAGCTTTCTAGGCCACTTTTCATATATCTAAGCAACTTTCTTTCTGAGGAACAAACTGAGCAATAAGAGTCAAAGTGTACGAAGTCATAGTCAACTGCTGAAACATCCCATTACTACTTATAATTTGTGTGTGAACATTTGGCTAAATATACAATTATAAAATTTTCTACTTCCATAGCTGTGAATTGATCTCAGTGGATGTACCAATAAAAAAGGTTTTTACTCAAAACTCCAATGATGAGTTAGTTTAGGAGATCAATTTTAAGTAAGGTGTAGTAATGTTATGAAGTTTCTTTGACTGCTGTGACTGTTGTGAAACTTGGTAGTTTTCCCATAGTTACAATGACTGCTCTTATTCTGCCAAGAGGTGTTCAAATGTCTGTCCCTCAGCAAACTTAGGTGTAACTTCTCATTAATATGGAATATTGACCCAACTGGGGACAAACCCAGGGCTGAATAGTGATTTCAGTTTTATCGAGGCTGATGAATTGGCATTGATAGTACCAAAATCATTCTTATATCTGTGCTCTTGAAGTTCAACAAGAGCTAACAGTTTTCTTTGATAGCTTTTACAGATGGCATGGATAGCTACAATGGATGGATAGCTATGGATGGATAGCTACAACTTTGATAGCTTTTATGGATGGCATTTAGTTTCACCAGTTGATAGCTAAGTGGGACTTAACTATGGTATCATTACCATGGTAAAGATTTACGTGATTGGTCACTGAATAACATTAAATGTTACAGAAGCCATGTGGGATGGAGCCTTGGAAAAGCATATGCAATTTCATAAAGGGTACTTCACTTAAAAGCCATTTTGATTTCTGGCATCCTGGCAGTGGCAGCTTTCTCCCATCTCCATTCTCATGCTTGCAGCTTTGCTTTTCCCTCACACTTTAATTTGCTCTATGTTGCTGCTGGTTGCAAGTTGAAAATTCCATACAGTGCAAGAAAATAGATAGTGGTCTGAAGTATATGCATGTATAAACATGAAGGTGTGGAAAGTTTCAGGCCTGGCTGTTTGCAAGATGATGGTTAAACTGAAACCCTGCCCAAGTTTAGATTTGTGAGTCTTTGATCTTTCATACTCACTAACAAAGTACATGGTCCCTTTTCACCTAGTGCTATAGAGGGATTGGTGGCTCCATTTGTTTCTAGCACTCTGGTCCAGCTTGTCAGGATGTAGTTGATACGTTGAAATGTGCTGCTGCATAAAAGCTATAAATGCCCATTGACATTTTTTGAAGCGAAAGGTAGATGGATGTATTGTTGCAACTTGAGCTTTTATGGTGCATAGTTTTATTCAAGACTTGAATGATCTGATTTAGCATGCACATAGTTTACTGATAAAATATAATCATTGTGATACTGGTTTTGATGTTTCCTTATCAATATCCATTTGCATCTCTAAATACCAAGTATGTTCGTTCACTTATATATTCTTACTGAATGCTTATTCCATGCTTTTAAAAGCACCTATCAGCCATTTGAAAAATTATATTGTTCAGCTTAAGAAATGTATTTTATTTTATCTAGAGATAAAATATTCAGTTTAGAATATATGAAGACTGAAATGATTTTTATAAAAACAGGAGTCCCATTTCCAGTTCCATTCTAACAAGTATATTTAGGATTACAAACACAGAAGCACAACTGAGCCTGAGAGGAGAGCTTTGAAATCCCATTGATATCAATTTGAAGTTAAGCATGTGGCTAAATTTCACCCATGAAAACAAATGAAATTTGAAATTGCTTAACCAGCTGTGCCTTTCCCACAGTATCTTGTTCTATTACTTGGTCAACCTCCTCTCTTACCCCTTTAGCCAAATTTAGATTCTTAGGATAGCGACTTGTTCACTCCACCAGGCAATTGTTTATAACTGGAGAAGCAATTTAGTTAAAATCTCCAGGGGGTTAAAGGAAAAGTGATACAGAGGAGTGAGTCATTTCCCCAGCTGTATGTGTCTGTTAACTGAGAAGGCTGTGGATATCAAATCATATTTTCTGCCTGATAGAGATGAAATGGGGTGTGATGGAGGTCAATTTGCTGTTGGATATTTCAGACTTATTTCCTCTTTTTAATCATCAAATATGGTTGCTATTTAAGCAAATATTTGAAGAGGATTTTTAGGGGGATGAAACAAAATTATGCTTCTTGGTGTTACAACAATACTACATTTATCTAAAAAGATGATTTCAAATATATGTAATGTGGAACCAAAAGTACATAAAATATAACTTCTTATGCAGAATGCATTGTGTGTGTGTAAGAGTAAACATACCTCTCCTGAGGAGAAAAGTAACCTTGCATTGAGCTTTGTTGGGGAGGGAAGCAATGGTCTTCAGTTCAGCTGCAATGATCCCAATCTCTGATTTGCTTCTCTGTGAAATAATATATAAACAGCATAGCTCAAAGGCCAGATTATTGAAGTTTAAAATTCCAGTTCTCCAGTTACTCATCAGGACAAGCTGTTGTACTTTATTTCTCCACCACCACCACCACCACCACCACCACCACCACCACCACCACCACCACCACCACCAGTGGGTGCAGGGATGGCTGGCTGAATGTTTATGATGGATTTTGTATTGTACAGTTTAAATTACTGGACATAGTTGAGAAGAAGGAAAAAGAAATAATGGGTTGATGCTTTTAGCAAGTAACTTCATGTAGAGGGATCACTGTTGAAATTCTGGAGATTTCTTTCCAGATTTTGTGTTTGGGAATGGCAATTCAATTCCAGTATCCCCAATAATCACAGTCAAGTTGTTTCAGTTAATATGTTTAGATGCATCACTTGTAAATGCAGATTGAAATTTGTTAATTTCTTTGCTGAGTGCTGAAATTATGACACTTGAAGTTTCAACATAAAATCAGCAGGGGCACAAAGTGGCTTGCTGTTGAAGAGAACAACTTAGCTTTAGGATCTGGCAGTTGACATAGGTGAGATGCAAACTACTATAGTAGATGTAGTTCAATTAAAATATGAGATTATCTAGGGAGGGTTTGTGAACAATGCAGTTGAACATGAAGACACTTTCCATTTATATAAAGGATAGTGACTATAACAGCCTATACATTTCCTCCCATAAAATTTGCATGTATCTTATCTTCACAGTAGGGCACATTTTGGACATAATATAGCTTCTATCATATACTAAATTGAACAGAGGTTAGAGGGAATTTTAAAGAATATATCCTCTAATGTTTTCATTAAGTGAAATAGATGTTTGTTTCCTTTAGCATCCTGAAGAAATGGAAGAGATCCTGAGTACTGACAGATATACAAGCCAATAAACAAAAAGGTGTCTTCTCACAATTCATAATTAAGTTGTAAAACTCAATGCTTCAAAATATAGCGAGCACCACTAGCAAAGGTGGCTTTAAATGTAACTTAGGTTCTTGATGCTTGGTCCATCAATGGCCATTAGCAGGGATGTAGGTATAGATTTTTAATGGGGGGTTGGGGGTGGGGCCACGCCTCCACCCACCCCTGGGGCATGGCCATGCCTCCCCAAGCCCTGCCCCCAGCCTCAGTGCTTATAAAAGCAGCTCTGGGGATGGCAGACTCCCCTGCCCTGCCCTCCCCCACCTCCCCACCAGCTGGGCTCCCAGTTGGCAGCCGGCAGCCCCTTCTGCCCTCACCTCTGGGCAGAGGCAGAAAGGAAAAATGGAGCCCAGTGCAAAATCTGAGGTTTGCATGCCCTTCCCCCCAATGGGTGGCCACTGTGATGCTGGAATCCACCCCCAAACAGCATCGCTTTCAATGGTGTTTAAACTAGAGAGCCCAAATTCTTCTTTTAAATCCACCTTAAAGGGAGAATCTGGGGTCCCCAGTTAAAACAACATTGAAAGTGATGCTGTTTGGGGGTGGATTATCCCCCACCCTGAAACAGCATCACTTTCAGTGTTTAAACTGGGTACCTCAGATTCTCCCTTTAAATTCATGCCAAAGGGGGTGGATTTAAAAGAGCCCTTCGGGGCCCTTCGGGGATAGGGCGGTATAAAAATCTAATAAATAATAATAAATAATAATAAGAATAATAAGAATCTGGGGAAATTTGTGAGGTGCCTGCTCTCAGGGGTGCAATTGTTAAGCTAGCAGCACCAAACTTTCAGGGTATCAGTAAGAGACTCTCCTGATGATACCGTCCAGGTTTGGTGAAGTTTGGTTTAGGGGGTCCAAAGTTATGGACCCTCAAAAGTGTAGCCCCCATCTCCTATTAGCTCCCATTGGAAACAATGTGGGATGGGGCACCGCCTTTGGGAGTCCATAACTTTGGACCTCCTGAACCAAACCTCACCAAACCTGGGTGATATGATCAGGAGAGTCTCCCAAAACATCCCTGACATTTTGGTGCTGCTAGCCTAAAATCTGTGCCCCCTGCAAGCCAAAAACTGAAAAAAAATTTAAAAATACAAAAAAACCAAAAACGGGGGGCGAAGCTTTGGACATGTAATGTGGGGGGGTTGAACCCGAGAACCCCCCTTACCTATGTCGTTGGCCATTAGCCATGATGGCTAAGTGGAAGCTCCATGTTTGGAAATGTTATATCTCTGAATACCAGTTGCTAGAGAATACCAACAATGCGAGGCTTCTCTGTCTGTGCCCCATGTTTGGGCACTATTTTTTAAAATAAAATATTTTTGATTCTAGATGCTGATATACTTGCTTTTAGCCTGTGTATTCTTATGCTGTCTATGAATAAATACAATTCTGAAAAAGCACAGAAGAGATTATTGTGCAACTTCAGTTGCAGCACTGAGAGTTGTTGCACAGTTTAAGGTTCCTGCCTAAAAGGAATAAATATATTATAGCTTATTAGTTATGCCCATTAGAGTGTTTAATGTTGAAAGTCATGTTAATTTTTAATGTTAAACAAGGCTACCTGAGAATGTGTACCTGTTCAAAACAATCTCTTCAAAGTAATTTTATACCTTTTAGTGAGTGCATTCCTCTCTTGCTTTATTGCTCCCATTACTTGACATTTCTTTCAGAATGAAAGGTAGATGACAGAATTATTTCAAAATGAACTATTTTCTTAATGGAAATTGGTTTGCATTAATCTTCTGTATTCAACAACCCAAAAGGCTATTCAGTTGTTCTGAGATTTTACAGAGTACCTATTTTAGACTCTTAGAAGAGATGGTGGGGTCTTTAATAAACTGTAAGGTAACTGCACAAAGAAATTCAGACTGAGGTAATACTCCAGTGAATTACAGGAAAGTGAATTGTAATAAACAGTAGTTTGTTCACCAGTATTCTTTATTAGCTTTGCACATTTTGTACCACATTTGAATCTGAGTATATTGTGGTTGCATTGAATAGTAATGGCTTCTAAAACAGAAGTCCTGCTCCTTTTTTAGCATTATTAGTTTTAGTAATTAGTTGTTTGCAGCCTAAACAACAATGAATTTTGTAGCTCCTCGAAGTCTAAGAGATATATTGGCTGGCATCCATTTTATCAGATGTAGACAAATGGATTCAAGCCTCTTTGTCAAGGAAAGAAGATAAATTCCTATGTTTGTTCAAGTGTTTACCATTAATTTAGTAGCTGATAAATCCTTACATCTCTTTTCCACATTAAATGATGAACAATGGTGGTTAAGTAAGAAATTCATCTCCTTTAATTTGCTTAAATCGCGCCCCAGGCTTCAGCCTGGAGGCGCCGTTGCGTGGGGGGAGGGACGAAGGGAAGCCTCCTCCCCGCCGGCCGGATGCAATCGTGCTTCAGCTGGGTGAAAATGACATTCCTGCCTCCAAGGGAGTAGCGTTGCAGAACTCCATGAGGGACGACTTGAAGTTGCTCCGCTGCAAGATGCCAAAGACCAAGCTGTTTTGGTCATGCTTATTGGAGCGGAGAACTTGGAGGAACGCTGTGGCTCTGGCCAGAGTTAATAAAGCCAGGTCCAAGGTTTGTCGGTCCGCAGCCCGGCTGGTAGTGAGCATGGGAGGGGATGTTATTCCCCATGTTGAATTGTCTCATGCCTTGCCAGCATTGTTTTTGCCCAATGGGGTCCACTTATCGGATTGGGGCCAGGACATCTGGTTACACGATGTCCATCATGCTCTGCTGCAATGGCTTTGCGGCCTGCAATGAGCTGGCCAAATCCATTCTGCTCTGATGCAGTGACTTTGCGGCACGCACTGAGCTGTGTGACTCTGGGCTGCTGAAGCTGGGGCGTGAGCTGTTGGTTTAACAGCTCGGTGGCGATAGGGCATAAGAGCACATCCTATTTGGGGAAGGCAGTAGCTTGCATGCCAGACCTTCCCACCTCGGGGGCCTCCATATGAGGTCCGTGGTGGCGATAGAGCTCTCGAAAGCCAAGCCTTGGGGCTGCGCTGAGAGCTTGCTGCCCGGCAGGGAGGGGTGTCACAAATTGGGTTTGCGTCCATGTGGCACCTAGTAACTTCCTGTTCCGTTCCCTCGGGGGATGTGCCGGACAGGGGTTCTGTCCGAAGGGCCTAAGGGGTCAGCTTGGGCTGCCCTATAACCAGGTTCAGCGGTTTGCTACCTGGGGGCCAGGATGTGCTCTGGTATGCTCGCCCAGCTTCAAAGTTTTACTGATTATATGTTAAATAAATTTTGGGCTGCGGCCGATTTCTTTTCCAACAAGTTTGTGTTAGTGTTTTGGTGGAATGAGTCTCCACACATCCGCATGCAAAGTTGGATCTGCTGTAATCCTTAAAGAAGTTAATATAAGAAGTTAAGGAATCTGCAGTGAGGAGCCTTCTGTTACAATATTTCCAGAAGAGTAGCTGTGCTAGTCTGTTTCAGCAAAGATTGACGGGCACCTTAATGACTAACAGCATTTTATTACAGTAGTCTCCTATTAATTTTTCTCTCTCACACAATACTAGAACCAGGGGGCATACATTGGAAATGCTGGGAGGAAGAATTAGGACTAATAGAAGAAAACATTTCTTCATGCAACGCTTGATTGGTGTCTGGAATATACTGCCACAGGAGGTGGTGATGGCCACTAAGCTGAATAGCTTTAAAAGGGGCTTGGACAGATTTATAGAGAAGTCGATCTATGGCTACCAATCTTGATCCTCCTTGATCTGAGATTGCAAATGCCTTAGCAGACCAGGTGCTTGGGAGCAGCAGCAGCAGGAGGCCATTGCTTTCACATCCTGCATGTGATCTCCCAAAGGCATTCTGGTGGGTCACTGTGAGTAGCAGAGTGCTGGACTAGATGGGACTCTGGTCTGATCCAGCAGGTTCTTCCTTATGTTCTTATGTTCTTAATTTTTACCGTGAGGTGGTATTTTAAGGAGGAAGTGTACATAATTACAGTCAGTCAGCCTTGTTACATGTATTCTAATCCTTACCTGGTTATGAGCAATATGCTTTGATAGTTTTCCATGTTAATGTAATAATACTTCAATTTACTGCATAAACTTAAACAAAATTATCTCTCTGTAAAGTTATTGACTTCTGTGGAGTTAGACTCCGAGGGATGCAACTCTGTTTAGGATTGCACTGTTAAATTCATAATTCTAACTTAATTTGTCACTAGATCTGTCTGAGGGTTTTCTTCAGACTATTAGGGTATCAACGTATTTTATTCTGTATCTATTATTGCCTCTTACTTGAAGGGAAGATTATAATCCCTTTTTGTTTTTGTTGTAGCAATTGTTCAACTGTCAAGCTCTCCGTAAACTGAGTATTCCAGACAATGACCTTTCAAGCCTGCCAACCAGCATTGCTAGTTTAGTTAATCTCAAAGAACTTGACATCAGTAAAAATGGTAAGAAAAAAATTCTTCTATTTCAGTTGTAATAAAATAATGGTGTTTTAGTAACTGAGGACAGAGCTATATTGCTCCTTTTGTCTTGATGTGAAAACAAATGCGGTAACACTTCTGCTGCAAATATGTTTGTCCGGTCAATTTAAACAATCAAAAACCTCTCTTGTAAATAAATTCTTGTTTGAATATCTTCCAGTTTATTCTAAGACAGGTTGTGGCTCAACTGCTGGTTAAGCTCTGAATGCATGCAAAATTGAGTGCACTAGTTCACTGCTATGTAACCACAGATTTGCTAACAATGATATCATATCAGCATTGCAGGAAGCTGCACAAATATTGCAAACAAATATGCTTATGCAAAAGCTTGAGGTCAGAGTCCTAATTAACACTGTACAAACAACAGTTGTAATCTCCATCTGCCTTTCCTTCTTTAAGCTACTTCAGGAAAATGGAAGGAGAGCGGTTTTAACATGGCAGTTGTTAGGAAAAATGTATGTACTAGTTTGCTAAAAATGCCCTCTCAAATATATGAGAATGTCTAGAATCCTTGTCAAGTATACTTAATCGAGTCTAAAACTGAATGAAATTATAATACTGTTAATAAGTCACGGTGATGTCAATTTTAATGGCTTTATAATGCAATTTTATCTTGTGTGTTTTAAATTGTTAGCTACCTCTGCAATTCTTGTCAGGGCAAAAGGGCAGGATATAAATTTTGCAAATAAATAAATAATAAAAATAAATGTTTGCCATCATATTGTAAACAGTTCCTTTTTTGCATTTTGAACACTCTAGTGTAGTTATCTCCTTATGTTAATGGCAAGAGGAATTTAAAGGTTTTTTAATACTCTGGCTTGAAGTCTCAAAAATGATGTGAAACTTAGAAAATGAGAAAACTGAGTAATTTTTAAGAACATAAGAACAAGCCAGCTGGATCAGACCAGAGTCCATATAGTCCAGCTCTCTGCTACTCGCAGTGGCCCACCAGGTGCCATTGGGAGCTCACATGCAGGATGTGAAAGCAATGGCCTTCTGCGGCTGTTGCTCCCGAGCACCTGGTCTGTTAAGGCATTTGCTATCTCAGATCAAAGAGGATCAAGATTGGTAGCCATAGTTCGATGTTTCCTCCATAAATCTGTCCAAGCCCCTTTTGTCCAGGTTAGTGGCCATCACCACCTCCTATGGCAGCATATTCCAAACACCAATCACATGTTGTGTGAAGAAGTGTTTCCTTTTATTAGTCCTAATTCTTCCCCCCAGCATTTTCAGTGTATGCCCCCTGGTTCAATATATGCCCCCTGGTTTGTCCATCCTCTTTATTCATTTGTATTTAAGTTAATTTTAAAATGGAAAATATGCACATACCAATCAATTAAATGGAAAATATGCACATACTGTGAGAATGCATTGTTATAAAACTATAACATACAGAAAATCTCTCCATTCCTAATTTTCTTAGCTTGTATTTTCTATCCATTTCCTTGTAAGTTCTAGCATGGAACTTCTTTTTCATTTTCATTGCAGCTACACAGTAGGTCAACATTGTCATTGAGCTTTCCACAACACCCCCCAAGGTCTTTTATAGTCTCAGTCAGCTCAGACACCATCTGCATGCATTTAAAATTAGCACTTTTTGCTCTGGTATGTTTCATCCTATACTTACTCACACTGAATTTCATCTACTTCCTTGTGACCTACTCATCCAGTTCAGAGAGATCCTCACAATCTTATCTGTTCAAAATTTGCCTTGGTTTTTATAATCCTGAATCTGCAAACTTCTCTACTCCACTGCTCAGCCCCAATTGAAATTCATTTTTGAACAAATTAAATAGCACTGGACCCAGTACTGATCTTTGTGGGATCTCACTGCTCACCTTCCTCCATTGTGAGAATTGTCCATTTATTCCTTCTCTGTGTTTTCTGTCATTTAATAAATATTTAATCCATAAGAAGACACATTAGGGAGGAGTGCAGAGGCGTATGTGGAGAAAATGGAGCCCGGTGCAAAATCCGAGTTTTGCGGGTGGGGGGGGCATGTTCATTTGTGTTTTTTTGTGTGTTTTTTTGTGTTTTTTTGTGTTTTTTCAGTTTTTTGCCTGCAGGGGGCATGGTTTTAGGCTAGCAGCACCAAAATTTCAAGGTTTCTTTAGGAACCCCTCCTGATGATACTATCCAGGTTTGGTAAAGTTTGGTTCAGAGGGTCCAAAGTTATGGACCCTCAAAGGTGTAGCCCCATCTCCTATTAGCTCCCATTGGAAACAATGGGGGATGGGGACACCACCTTTGGGAGTCTATAACATTGGACCCCCTGATCCAAACCTAACCAAACCTGGGTAGTATCATCAAGAGAGTATCCTAAAGATACCCTGAAATTTTGGTGCTGCTAGCCTAAAAACTGAGCCCCCTGCAGGCCAAAAACTGAAAAAACACTAAAAAATACAAAAAGCACAAACCTGAATTTTTGCAGGTCTCGGCAAAGCATGCTGGTGCAACGCTCGCACCCCCTGGCCCCCTTGTAGCTTTACCTCTGGAGGAGTGGAATACACAAGACACTGGCATGTAGGTAGGAATCCCAGGCAGAGGCAGGCAATGGCAAACCATCTCTTATCTTGACAACCATATGGGGTTGCCATGCCAATTGTGACTTGACAGGGGAAAAAAGGCATCCAAGGGCCCTGTTAATTAGCTCTGTGATGATCAGCATAAAGGGTTGCTTTCCAGGGGAAAGGCAGAACACTGTGCTCTGTGGAGCATGTCTTAATATAGTTTTCAAGCAGGGAGATGACTAAAGCTGAGCAATTTCCAGGCACTGGGGAGTTTCATGAGCAGAGCAAAACCACAAAGGGTGAAATTCTGACAACATGGCTCATAATAGATTCTCTTTAATTTTCTGTGTTGCCTGTTTGGGGAGTACAGTGGCACTCTGCTCATCTAATGGTGTCAGAATACAGTGTTACATAATGCAGAAGATGTATCATTAAGATGAACATTGTGTTACACTAATTCTACCTTTAGGGTATGCCTGAGCTATTTTTATTTTTTTGCCAAAACCTTTCCTTCATCACTGTACTGAATGCATGCTTTGTTTAATGCAATCTTTATTTAGATTTTCTTTGTGTATGCATGTAGTTATGTAGAGGACTTTCACCTCAACCCTTGATTTAATTCAAGTCTGTTTACATTGAATTTCTGAAAAAGGTTCATTTAAAATATCCATTTTTTAAATTAAATGCATTTTCTGGAAATTATGTTTGCTGTTTTCACCTTAAAATTGATTTTTGCTACAATGCAAAGTGTTACAGATGTTTTAAAAGTGCCTGAAATCCAAGGATGAGAAAATGCTTATGAATACTATTCAACATCCAAATATTCAAAATATAATAACATAATGAAATTGTTTAATGTAGAAAGAAGATTCAAGAACAGAATGAGACAAGGAGCCTATCTAGGCCAACAACTTGTTTCGTACAGTGGCCTAATACCCTGGAGGGCAAACAAGGCACAGAGACCAAAGCCTTCTCCTGATGTTGTGTCCTTGGATGGATTTTAGATTGTATTTGTATTTGTATTTAATTTCCAAAGATTCATCATAATATTTTAACATTTTGTGATCCTATTTAGACCCTTTGTGATTTTCTCTTCTTGCTTCAGCTGCTGCTCCATTTTTAGCAGTGGCACCTGTAAGCTCTCTTGTAGTCTCTGCAAAATGGATGTATGGGTAGGCAGAAATAATTGTGGCATTATAAGCTGGTATACATCTTTTTTTGTCTAGAACTTTATAAATATTTAGTAAAACTAGGCTGCTGTTTAAGGGAGCCTCATGCTTTCTGTTACTGACAGAACCAAGCCTTGGAATGTTGTGGTTGCCAAGCGACAACCCGTAAGGGAATTGGTTTCTTAAAGTTACAGGTGCCTCTTTGATCATTTATTGATATTTGAAAACTCCCCCCCCCGCCCCCATGTTTGTTTGTTATTTATAGGCTCGTAGAATGATCTGTCTTGTTTATTCACAGCTCTGGTAACTGAATCTAAGTATCCAAAGACTTGACCAAACTTAATTATTAGAATATAAGGTTATACTGTATGCTTCAGAAAATTTTTTTGATAAATTATTCCGAGTTGCTTTATACCTCCTTCTCTTCTTTATTTCTCCTTAATAAACATATAAACACAGCTTTTATCATGCTTCCACTGTTCTATTTTGTTCAAGGAATTCAGACTTCACTTCTTCCTTGTTCTTGGCACTCTTGATTTTAAAAATAATCCATCCGTCCCTTATACTCACTTTCTTACCCCTAAACAGATAGCCTCATTGTACAACAGATGATCTTTCTTGACTGTCTGTGACACAACACAGTTTCAACTTTCCTCTTAGTATTTTAAAAACCAATCATGCTACTCTTCTTACTTTTATTTCCCCACACACATTTCTTGTGAATTTGAAGTAAATTTAAATAGTTCTCCTTGCTCCATGTTTCCATTATCCAGTTATGAAAACAATAAGGGAGGGGCTGTGGCTCAGTGGTAGAGCATCTTCCTTGCATGCAGAAGGTCCTAAGTTCAACTCCTGGCATCTCTCATTGAAAGGACCAAGTAATAGGTGTTGTGAAAGACCTGTGGGAGGCCACTGAAACCATGGGAGGTCACAACTAGACTGAGTCAGATAATATAAACCTTTATGGACCCATGGTCTGATTCAGAATAAGGCAGCTTCATGTGTTCATTTATTCAAAGCTTCTACCACTATAAACATTTCTTCTCATGATTTGGGAGTTTTTTAACAGTGGTTTCCTCCATTTCTCTGTATTGTTTAATTTTCTATATTGTTATTTCTCTGTTATCTATGTTTAACATCTTTTAAATCTGTTTTTTTAACATACATGAGATTCTTCTACCTCTCTGATTTATTTTCAAACACTTATGTCAGTCTTTTTTTGCAGTTATATTAATGCTTGATAAATGCATTAAATGCATGCAGCTGGATGACTGCTGTTGTTTTTGCTTTATATGTTGCTGCCTTTTCAATTAAATATTTATATCCTGCTCTCCCTGTGGCTCAAGGAGGCTTAAAATTCAAATATAAGATTTTTGAATGCAATAAAACCCCAAATAACCCCTTTTCTGTTAAAATGCTTGTAGCCTGTAATTCATTAGAAGTCAGATCAAATGAAATGGACTTGCATTATTGCCTAACACTTCTAGAGATGGACTTCACAGGGAGCATGTTCCATAAAGTTGGGAGCTATGATATAAATAATATGGACTCTGTCCAATGTTAGGTGAGCTACCTTAAGCAGGGTAACCATTAGTACCAGGGACGTAGGTATAGATTTTTTTATGGGGAGGGTTCGGGAAGCCACACCCCCACCCACCCCTAGGGCATGTACACGCCTCCCCAAGCCCCGCCCCTGGCCTAGCACTTATAAAAGCTGCTCTCCGAGGTCGGGGATACCAGACTCCCCTGCCTTCCCTGCCCCTCCCCTCTGGGCAGAGGCATAAAGGAAAAATGGAGCCTGGTGCAAAATCTGAGTTTTGCACTCCCCACCCCGGGCAGCAGCTGTGATGCTGGAATCCACCCCCAAACACCATCACTTTCAATGGTGTTTAAACTAGAGAGCCCAAATTCTCCTTTTAAATCCACCTTAAAGAGAGAATCTGGGGTCCCTAGTTAAACAACATTGAAAGTGATGCTGTTTTGGGGTGGACCTTGGGCTAGCTGGGTGACCTTGGGCTAGTCACAGCTTTTCGGAGCTCTCTCAGTCCCACCCACCTCACAGGGTGTTTGTTGTGAGGGAGCAAGGGCAAGGAGATTGTAAGCCCCTTTGAGTCTCCTACAGGAGAGAAAGGGGGGATATAAATCCAAACTCTTCTTCTTCTTCTAAACTGAGGACCTCAGATTCTCCCTTTAAATCCATGCCAAAGGGGATGGATTTAAAAGGAGAATCTGGGGAAATTTGGGGGGTGCCTGCTGTCAGGGGTGCAATGGTTAAGCTAGAAGCACCAAACTTTCAGGGTATCTTTAGGAGTCTCTCCTTCACCACCCAGGTTTGGTGAAGTTTGGTTCAGGGGGTCCAAAGTTATGGACCCTCAAAGGTGTAGTCCCATCTCCTATTAGTTCCCATTGGAAACAATGGGGGATGGGGGCATTCCCTTTGGGAGTCCATAACTTTGGACTCCCTGGACAAAACTTCACCAAACCCAGGTAGTATCATCAGAAGAGTCCCCCAAACAATCCCTGAACGTTTGGTGCTGCTAGCCCAAACAATGCGCCCCCTGCACTAAAATGTTTTAAAAACCCACAAACGGGTGGGCGGAGCTTCGGACATGAATGGGGGGGTTCAAACCCGAGAACCTCCCCTTCCTACGTCAATGATTAGTATCTAGCAACCTGAGGACTGTAGTTAGCATGTGAGATCATATGGGAAAATATGGTCCTTTAGACCATCTGATGTTAGTATGTAAAAAATCTACAGCCTTCACCTGAAAATCCAGAAAGGCTAGATTCAAGGCAGGGCCTGCTTAAGACCTTTAGATGCCCTAAGCACTGGAAAGATAATGGCATCTGTAATTATTTTAGTGTATGTGACTCTAAACTGAGAGCTGAGTTGGAGAAAGGGGGGTGAGAGGGGGATGAGAAAATGATATAATTTGGTTGATTCTAGAGTGTGCATGTGAGAAAGTGTCAGAGAGGGCAGAAGGTGACAAGATTTTAGAGTGAAAGGAGTGGGAGTGTCAAAACTGTAATCAGAGAGAGTTAAATCCCTGAGTGAGCATGGCAGAATATGTTAGGGCTTCTGAGTGAAAAGACCCAGTGCTAAGAGAATTAAACAATGTGTCAGAGGGTATACAGAGAAAGTCAAAGCCTCAATAAACTGTTAAATAAAGACAGAGAGTCTGAGAGAACCAGAAGTGAGAGAAGCTGTCAGAGGGCGTCAGAGTGCATTTATGTTGAGTGAAGTCCTCAAAGTATTTTTGCCTCAGTTTTATTCTATTTTGTAAATATTTTGTTTAAAACCTTGAAATTGTCTATCAGTTATGAAAAAAATCTTATTTTATTTGAAGAAACATTGGAATCCCAACTTATTTTCCTTAGGACCACGTAGGCCATTCACTTTGCCTTGTAAGCTTTTACACACTATCAAAAAGGAGATAAGGGGCAGTTTCTTTTGAATGTATATCCCTGTTGGCAGCTATCATATGTGGGAAAATTAAGAGAATAAATATTAGTTGGCACTTATTATGTATTTATTTTTAAAGAAAATGTAGCATTTGGGTGCTGTGTGGTTTCCGGGATGTATGGCCGTGTTCTAGCAGCATTCTCTCCTGACGTTTCGTCTGCATCTGTGGCTGGCATCTTCCAGCCACAGACGCAGGCGAAACGTCAGGAGAGAATGCTGCTAGAACACGGCCATACAGCCCGGAAACCACACAGCACCCAAGTGATTCCGGCCGTGAAAGCCTTCGACAATACAAAATGTAGCATTGCTTTTTGTGGCCCCGGGTGGAAGGGTCACCACAATAACCCATCTACTGTATATGCAATTCAAAATTACATATTTGGAGCAGCAGTGGCGTAGTGGTTAAGAGCAGGTGTACTCTAATCTGGAGGAACTGGGTTTGATTCCCTGCTCTGCCACCTGAGCTGTGGAGGCTTATCTGGGGAATTCAGATTAGCCTGAGCATTCCAACACATCCTAGCTGGGTGACCTTGGGCTAGTCACAGTTCTTCTGAGCTCTCTGAGCCACACCTACTTCACAGGGGGTTTGTTGTGAGGGGGAAGGGAAAGGAGTTTGTAAGCCCCTTTGAGTCTCCTATAGAAGAGAAAGTGGGGATAAAAATCCAACCCTTCTTCTAAATTAAATGGTAAAATGTGTATATTCTAATGAATAAATATCATTATTTTTATTAAACAAAACACCTATTATTCCATTGCTTTCTTGCCTTAAAGGTACATAGCATTTTAAGTTACATGAATCAAAGATGCAAAATAACGTTTTCTATTGCTTACTTATAACTTTATCACCTTGACTGATGAGCTTCACTGGTAGAGTGATGGGGGAGTGCATCCCTTTTGGTTTTTCTGAGCTTCTTGGTGACTTTCTATATGGGGCTGCATTTGGAAACTCCAATTGAACCCAAATGCAGCAGTCAGGCTACTGTGAGGGTTTGGTTCAGGGATCATACCACCCCTGTGCTGAAAGATTTGCACTGATGCCCATCTGTTTCCAGTTAAAATTCAAAGTGTGGGTTCTTACTTATAAGGCCCTAAATGGTTTAAGGTTAGGATACAGGAAGAATTGTCTCCTCGCATACTAAGCAGCCCACCTATTAAGATCTACCTCTCAAGATCTGCTCTGTTCCCTTACTTTTGGAGGGTGGTGACTAGAGATAGAGCATTTTCTGTGATGGCACCTTACCTTCGGAACATTCTCTCCTTTGCAGTTTACCTGGTGCCTACTCTGCTTTATTTTAGGCACCAGACCAAAAGACCTCTTTTTATCCAGGATTTTCATTAAGGGTTTTAACATCTTTCTAATGATCTAAAACCACAAATGGTGAAAGACCATCTGGGGCTAATCAAATACATGTATTCTTATGGAGAAAGACGAGCAATATCTATGCAAGTAGGTTTGTACCATCAGGTTTGTACTGTCTTGAAGAAACTGCAGTGGCTTGAGACAGTTTCTGTTGCTTATTTTTTTATCTTTTCAGACATACACTATAAATCACTGTAAGTGTAGTAAACAAATTCTTCAGATAAGTAAGGTAGACATGTTTTTTATGTGAGCCTCTTTCAAAACTGAGACATCCTTAGTCTACTCAAAGTGTTCTAGGATTCTATGCATCAGTTTTCATCTTGAGCTTGTCATATTTACTGGTATTTATAATAGCATCACCCTACTTTCTTTTCCTGTTTGAAGCCCCAAAGCATCACATAATACATGTGAAACATTTTGTGAGAATGAATGTCAAGCAGCTGTTAACTTCTCTCAGATGCATTCAACATACATCTGAATTGTCTGTTCACTTTTTTGTGGTTTTGACACATTTGAAGATGTTGGGGTCACTTTCTGCTTGAAACATGCATCATTCAAGAGGCAACATCTACTATTTTAGCTTTAGTTATGACTTGGATTCAGAGGAGGCCATGCATGACCAGAGGATATTCAGAATTATCTTTCTGTTATTTTAATCACTTGTTTTGCTTACAAGCCAGTTGCTTGACTTAAAGGACCTTTGGAAGTGTTGGCAACCTACAGAACTTTTCCCAGTAAATATTTGCTGCCACTAATTCCTAAAAAATGCACTCACTTTCCACATTTTTCAGAAATCTGTTCACTCTTCTGGCATGTTTATGCAATATGGAAAATTACAATAAGGAGAAAAAGATTTGGTAGGATTTGTATGTATATTTGTTATGATGGGATCCTGTGTTAGTCATAATCATGATTTCTTACTAGCTTAGTTATTTGTTCCCTTTTGTTGAACTTCTGGTCTACTAAGAAGAAGAAGAGGAAGAGGAAGAAGAAGAGGAGGAGGAGGAGTTTGGATTTATATCCCCCCTTTCTCTCCTGTAGGAGACTCAAAGGGGCTTACAATCTCCTTGCCCTTCGCCCCTCACAACAAACACCCTGTGAGGTAGATGGAGCTGAGAGAGCTCCGAGAAGCTGTGACTAGCCCAAGGTCACCCAGCTGGTATGTGTGAATTCCCCAGATAAGCCTCCACACCTCAGGCGGCAGAGCTGGGAATCAAACCCGGTTCCTCCAGATTAGATACACAAGCTCTTAACCTCCTACGCCACTGCTGCTCCTTAGAACTAAATTGTTTTTGCTCCTATATAGAGTAGATGTTTTATGATGTTCTACATTGCATAATGTGTTTATCTTTGTCTTCTTTCTCTCATTCTTTTTTTTTAGGGATCCAAGATTTTCCAGAAAATATAAAGTGCTGTAAGTGTTTAACAATAATTGAAGCGAGTGTCAATCCTATTTCCAAGTAAGCATCCATAAATGGAATTTATCTTCTGTATGTTCTTCTTCCATACATGCAATGCTTTGCATGTGAAAATATGTATTAGACAGTGAAAATTCATCATATGACTAGTCATACACATATGACTAGAATTATTTATTTATAGAAATGTTTTGCAAGGATTATGAGAAACATGGAGACCTAAAGACCCAGAAAGGAATAAACAATTGACAATACACATATAAAATGTTATAGTTGTTATAGGAGTTACATGGGATGAAACTGTGAAGAATACACCGTGAGGGAAATGGCAGGACTATGAATTAGAGAATGTGACGAGAAAAAAATGTGACTAAGTGTTGTCCAGTTGCTGTAATATTAGCTTGAATCTTGGAGACTGGGGTTAAAATACCACTTCAGATTCACACTATTTTGGGTAGTTAGCATAGGTCAGCCTCCATATCCCATTTATAGAAAGGGAATAATTAGCAGTCTCGTTAGCTTTTGTAAGGGAAAATGCACTACAGATTGGAAATAACTTTTCAGATTAAATTATGAGGAAGAATTATGAAGAGAAACTTGTATTTGGAAACAATGTGGATTATGAGATGGGAGACAATAGAATACATGTTGGATGTGGTTGAAAAAGATGCTATATGTGCTGGGAAGCATTGGTCCAATACTTTATTTGGGAATCACTTCACTAGAAACAAAAATATTTGTCATACCAAAAACACTGCAAAATTTTATACCTTATGTAGAGGCAGAGTTTTATTTTATTTTATATCCCATCCTCCCCAGCCTAAACTGGGCTGGAAAACATAATTTAAATCATACAAAAGTCAGATCATTATAATAAATAGAACAATAGAACATAAATAGAACATAAACAGAACAACAACGCCTAACATTAAGCTTGAAACTCCAGGTGATGATTTAAACCAAATCATATTTCCCATACCAATCCAACTTTACCTAGTCCTAAAAGTTTTATTTGGGTAATGGAGGAAAAGTATATGTGTTGGGGCCAACTAATTCTACATAGCTCCTATTGGCTTCAGATGTATGCTCTGAGGAACAACATGGTTTTGCATGCTCTTTGGAATTGAATAATGTCCCACAGAGTTCTGATTTCTGCAGGTAAAGCATTCCAGCAAGTGGACCGTAAAGGCTCTTGCTCTGGTGGAAGCTAGCCATATATTCTTGCAGCTGGGGATCATCAGCGGCTCATTCTCAGAGGACCAGCGAGACCCCTAAGGGCAAAATGGGGAGATGTGGTCTGTAGATATGATGGTCCCAGACCACTCAGTGCCTTAAAGGTTAACACCAAAACCTTGAAAACAATCCGGAATTCAACCGGTAACCAGTGCAGACTGTAGAGGACAAGTCTTATATGGTCTCTCACCAGAGTTCTGGTGAGTACTCTAGCTGCTGCATTCTGGACCAACTGCAGTTTCTGGAGAAGCCTCAAGGGTAGGCCAGTGTAGAGTGAGTTACAGTTGTCTAGCTTGGAGGTGACTGTCACATGGATCACTGTGGCTAGGTTGGCACAGGACAAACAGAGGACCAACTGCTTAGCCTGGTCAAGATATAAAAAAAGTCAATTTGGCTGTGTGTGCGACCTTGGCCTCCATAGATAGGGAGAATCATACCCAAGCCTCAATAGATAGGGAGGATCACACTCCAGGATCACACCCAGGTTTCTGACAGAACAAGCCTGGGTGTTAAAGCTTCACAACCCAAAACAGGGAGCTGGAACCCTAACTCTGGTGCACCCTGTCCTAGCCACAGGATCTCCGTCTTTGCTGAATTTAGTTTAGCCTGCTCTGATGTAACCATCCTGCCACAGCCTCAAAACACTGAGCCAAAACATCCAGGGCGGAGGCTGGCTGGCCTTCCATCAACAGAAGAAGCTGGGTGTCATCAGCATATTTATGCCAACCCAGGCCAAAGCACTAGGGGTTGCATATAAATGTTAAATAATATTGGGGAAAGGATTGCCCCCGTGCCACCCCACACACAAGAGGGTGTCATTGAGACATTCCCTCCCAATGCTACCCACTATCTCTGCTTTTGGAGGAATGAGGTCAGCCACTTTAGGGCAGTTAGTATGGCAACCAGGAATAATCAGAGATATCTTGTAATTCCTTGAAGTAGTAATGATTGCTTAAAATTGGGCAATATATTGATTTGATTATGGGGCTGAAACTTTTGATGCCTCCAAGACTTGTGCCATAAGAACAGGGTGAAAGAAACCCTATAAATGAATCTCTCAGCATCCTTAGGTAACAATTACCTGTGCTGTCCTGAATACCTGGGGGGATTGAAGACTGAAGGCACCACATTGTTCTCCTGGAGGCGATCTCGGGCATCTTGGATTGGGTGATTTCCAACCTATACTCAGGGAGGCAGGACTAAATGATGTCACTTCCTGTAGAGGCTGGAATCCATCTTAGATCCCCAGTATTACTTCCTGCCTAGCAGGGAGCGCAGTGCTTGTGAGAGGGCTCCAAGCTACTTGTATTTCTCTACCTTATTTCTACCTTATTTCTACCTTATTTCTCTCAGCTTACTTCTATTCTCACGTGTGTTCTGTGTGTCTGTTTCTGTCGGCTCCTGTCCTCTTGTGAATCAGCCTGTCAGTTTGTGAATCAGCCTGTCAGTTTTTTCCAACTGTCAGTTTTTCCCACCTTAACGGGCCGCCTTAAAATGGCCGCCCATGGAATCTACACTCGCTCCTTCTCACCCCCGCCTGAGTCTTTTGGCAAGACCGCGGCAGAGGGCACTCGGGCAGCAACCCGAAGGGGGCATCAGAAGAGCAACAGTCAGGAGTCCTTGGCTGAGGCTCCGTCCACTTCTTCTTCTGCCGGGATCGGCGGGCGGCGGCGGCCGCAGGAGATGAAGCAGGCCGGAAAGAACAAAGCCCCTGCCGCCAAGAAATTGCAGCCTAGAGCCCTCCCGGGCTATGCCAAGGCGCAGGAGCACCAGCGTCCCAGTCCGGGCCGCGGAAGGTGTAGCTCACACTCCCACGCACACTCCCAATTTTTAAGTGTTAGCCACGCCAGCGCGTGGCGCTGGGGAGCGTCGCGGGACCCAGGAGCGAGCGGATGATCAAACGGCCTCCCGGCAGTCTCCTCATAGATCTTCGCGACTCAGGCAAGATCAGAGGGGCCCGGTGGGGGAGGGAAGTCCCCAGCGCGAACCTGCTCCAACCCTTTCAGACCCTGCATCCTAGGCTAGCATGCCTGCTCCCAAGCTAATGAGTATGTTCAGGGCTGCAATGAGGGAAGAGATCTCCCTCCATGACAAGAAAAAAGAAAGTAGACGCAGAGGGAGACGCAGGTCCCGTTCTAGGAGGGGTGGTAGACGCAGACGTTCATCTAGCTCTTCTTCCAATTCCCCCACCATCCCACAGCCCTCCACCTCCACTTATAGAGATCTCCTTAATGAATATGGGGAGGAGGAATTCAGTGAGGTGGAAGTGGGACATTCCTCAGAGCATTTCTCTGAAGGGGAGGAGGACATCGCTGAGCCAAAAGAAAAACTTATCAGATTTTTTTAGAAAGGAGGATTTAGCCTTGATTATGTCAAAAACTATTTCCACTTTAGAACTCCAGGATTCAGCAGACGCTGAGGACCCTGAGGGTCTCCCATCCTCCAAGAGAACAGTTAAAGGTGTCCCTAAAGGGGCCACAAAAATTTTCCCCCAGACGGAGGATGTCCCAGAAGCTTTTCCACTACCCGAGTACTTTGAAAAGAATTTTAAAAAGCAATGGGTGAATCTGGAGGCTAGTAAGAGTTGCCCGTCACATCTCAAGAGTCTATATATACTGCCCGAACACATACATAACATCATTAAAACTCCCTAATTGATGCACCTGTGGTTGCCCTCCAATCTGGTGGATTAGTCACCAAGGACGGGGAGGGTTCCCTAAGGGATGCCGCAGACCGCAGGGCCAACGTTTTCCTGAAAAGGATTCATGACAGACTTGCCCTTACCATTAGGGCTCTAGCCCCTTCTTCAACCATGGCCCGAGCCTCCATCCTTTGGCTTCGGAGGCTTCTTACAATGATCCCTCCCGAAGCGCAAGGCCTCAGAGAGGGTTTAGAGAGAGTACTCACAGCAGTTTCGTACTGGGCAGATTCCACCTTTGATTCTCTCCTGTTAGTCTCCCGCGCATTAGCCTTGGGAGTAGTGGTTCGGAGACAGGCCTGGTTGAGAGCCTGGACTGCAGACTTCCACTCAAAACAGGTGGTGTCTACTTACGATTATCATGGTTCCAGGCTCTTTGGCAAAGATTTAGACGCTGTGTTGGTGGAGACTAAGGGAAACAAGAAATCTATGCCTAGGTACGTTAGGCCAGACCAGGGCTCCTCCACCTACAAACCTTACACTTCATTTCGCACTCAGCGCACACTTGCACGAACTCCCAGAGATGGCAGAAAGTGGTTTTCTCAACAACCTCAACAGCAACACTACTCCTTTCGTAGAAGAGGATTCTCTGGCAGCTCCTTTCGTCCCAACTACTCTAGACAAACCAATAGAGGTGGCAAACCTTTCCAACCTGAGCGACTGCCCAGGTCTTGACTACACTCACGTTCCAGTAGGTGGTCGTCTGCAATTTTTTCAACACCGGTGGGTGGGCGACCATATCGACCGCTGGACAAAGGAGGTCGTCACACACGGCTATCTCCTAGAATTTTCAACCTTTCCAAGATCCAAATTCCGGACCTACCCCCCCCAATGCAATCCAGACAAACTAAAGAGAACACAGCAAGCCATTCTCCATCTACTGAGTATTCAGGCGATCGAACCCGTACCCATCTCAGAGCGTTCTTGCGGTGTTTACTCACATTTCTTTACAGTACCCAAAAAGAACGGCGACTGGCGTGCCATCCTGAACTTGCGGTACGTGAACAGATTCATGCGCCTACGCCATTTCAAGATGGAAACCTTGAGATCCATAGTGGAGGCTCTTCGCCCAGGCGATTACTTAACATCTCTCGACCTGACCGAAGCATATCTTCACGTCCCCATCAACCCACTCCACAGACGTTTCCTCAGGTTCACGTCACAGTCAGAACACTACCAGTACAAGGCTCTCCCCTTCGGGCTGGCCACAGCCCCGAGAGTGTTCTCAAAGCTCCTTCTGGCACCTATCATGGCTCTTCGGGAACAAGGTCTTCATATCCACCCATACTTGGGCTGACATCCTGATTCGGTCCGGTCCAGAACACAAGCCCTTCGAGACCTGGATGTCGTCCTGACTGCCCTTCGTGACTGTGGGTTTATGGTCAACTTGCAAAAGAGTTCCCTGATTCCAGCCACCCGAGATGGAACATCTCAGGCGACCATAGACACAGTACACAATCGTCTCTTCATTCCGTGGAGCCAAAATTCTCAAGATCCAGAGGTTGGTAGCGGTCTTCCTCCCAGCCAGGAGAGCTTCCCTTCTTCAGCTAGCCAGACTGATGGGTCTCTTCATCTCTGTTATCGATATGTTGCAGTGGGGGAGGTTCAACAGTTTCTCCAGCCTCACCAATACCGGATCATGAGGAAGGAAGACAGGTCACTCCAGATCACAGATCAGTTACGCTACAGTCTTCGCTGGTGGTCTCATCAGAAAAACCTTTCCAAAGGGAAAGTCTTCATCTACCCTCATCGAATGCAGTTGTTCACAGACGCGAGTCTTCGCGGATGGGGGGCATCCTTGGAGGACAATATAGCACAAGGTCTCTGGACGATGACCCAAACACGTCTGCCCATCAACTTCTTAGAGTTGCGAGCTATTCTCTTGGCGCTTCAGGCCTTCCAGCCTCAGATCCAGGGCTGTCATCTTTTGGTCCGAACCGACAACATCGCGGCAAAGGCCCATCTAAACAATCAGGGCGGGTCCAGATCCCCTCGCCTTCATCTATAGGCAGTAGAGATACTGACATGGGCCGAGAAACATCTCCTATCGCTGTCGGCAGAGCACATACAGGGGAATCTCAACGTTCAGGCGGACTGGCTAAGCCGTCAATCGGTGACGGAAGCAGAGTGGAAGCTCCATCCGACGATCTTCCAACTGATCACTCAAACCCTCGGTTGTCCCACCGTCGATCTCTTTGCCTCCGCTCAAAATGCACTACTTCCTCGATTTTTCACCAGATACTTTCATTCCCGAGCACTAGCAGTAGATGCACTGACGGCTCCGTGGCCGAGGGAGCTCTCTATGCCTATCCACCTACCCCAGTCATCCCGAAGCTCATAAGGAAGGTCTGGTCAGAGAAAGCCGACGTAATTCTAGTAGCACCATGGTGGCCCAGGCGACCATGGTTCTCCTCAATCCTTCAATTGGCAACTTCCGCACCCCTGAGGCTGCCTACGCCTGTGGACATGCTCTCTCAGGGACCCGTGGTCCATCCCAACCCCAAGTGGTTTTGTCTGACCGCTTGGCGCTTGAGCGGGAGGCCCTAACCAAAAAAGGTTATTCCGGCCAGGTCATCAATACAATCATCGCGTCCCGCAGACCATCAACCTCTCGAATCTATAACTCTTCGTGGAGGACCTTCCTCTCCTGGGCTCAAGAGGCCCGGATCGACCCACTGAGACCTTCTGTCCCTCAGGTTTTACAGTTTCTCCAGGTCGGATTCGAGAAGGGCCTTAGAAGTGCTACTCTTCGCAGACAGCTGGCAGCGCTCATGACTGTTTGGCCCAAGGTTCATGGACTACCACTGTCCAGGCACCCAGATATACTTAGATTCCTCAAAGGGGTCTCACAAAAACAACCTCCGATAGTCCATCGGTTCCCTTCATGGAGACTTAACATCGTGCTCTCAGCTCTCACCAAACCGCCCTTCGAGCCCATCCGTTCCGTGCATCTGAAATGGGTTCGCATGAAACTTCTCTTTCTGATTGCCATCACTACAGCCAGAAGAATTTCAGAGTTGCAGGCCCTATCCGTCAACTCCCAGCTCTGCATCTTTCACAAGGACAGAGTAGTCATGAGGCTGGATCCCACCTTTGTTCCAAAAGTTGCTTCCAGGTTCCACATGAAGCAGGAGGTGATCATCCCCACCTTTTGTCCAAGTCCTTCACATCCCAAAGAAATCCTTTGGCACACCTTAGATGTCCGTAGAGGCTCAAGACATTTATCATCAGAACAGAGAATATCAGGCACGGACTGAATCCCTATTCATAAACGTTACCATGCCTAATCTGGGAGCTCAGATGTCCAAGGCTGCACTCAGTTACACTCTCAGAATGTGCATTACCGAGGCATATAAAGCATCTCACATACCTGTGCCTAGCGGCATCACAGCTCATTCCACTCGGAGTGCCGCAACTAACGCGGCATTCAGACGACAGGTTCCTCTGGAGGATGTGTGTAGGGCGGCCACCTGGTCCTCTTCATCCTCCTTTATCAGACATTACAGGTTGCGTTCCATGGCGGCTAACGAAACTGCTTTTGGAACTAGAGTGCTCGAACATATATTTGGAGACTAACATTCCCACCCATTTCGGGACACTGCTCTGGGAGGTCCCAATCCAAGATGCCCGAGATCGCCTCCAGGAGAACGGTACATTGGTACTTACCCTGAAGGGACCTTCTCCTGGTAGGCGATGAGGGCATCTTGGCCCTCCCTGTGCGCACTTTCTATGCAGTCTCCAAAATTAATCATTCCTTCATTTATTATTATGCTCTATGGATCGGGGTAGTTAGTTATAAAATACTTGGAGTTCCTCACGTTTTGATGTTTGTTTTCAATGTTATTCTTCGTTATTATGTTGTTCTTGTTACTTCCTGTTCTACTTCTTAAGATAATAGAGTTTTTTCTCTCACTGCTGAGTCAACGGAATACTGGGGATCTAAGATGGATTCCAGCCTCTACAGGAAGTGACATCATTTAGTCCTGCCTCCCTGAGTATAGGTTGGAAATCACCCAATCCAAGATGCCCTCATCGCCTACCAGGAGAAGGTCCCTTCAGGGTAAGTACCAATGTACCGTTTTAGTTGTGTCCCTGTGTGACAGAGAAACTGCAGATGATGGTTCTGGAAGAGTAGCATTACTGTGGGGTGCCAAATAATTCAGTTGTCTTCCATATTATTTTTCATATGCATATGTAGAATTTGGTCAGTGACTCGGGCGAGAGGTGTCAACAGTGCACCCAGTTCTACAATCGCTTTTCCCAATATTCATGTGAAGTAATGATTTCCCTTTAGTATCTGAAATTTGTGACAGGCTGACTTTGACATTCTCAGTCCATGTAAGATGTCAATGCTGATTGTGAGAACACTTGTGGTTAGTAGGACTTCCTTCTGTAGATTTTCCCTGAAGTACAGTTCCTTGATACCTGTATAGTAGCTGTTATACAGACTGTCTTTTTTCTGCTTCAGTTAATAAACTTGCTAGACCCTGTTCTGGAAAAGAGGGGGTAATGCATTTGTTACCTGAAATGATGGGAGTTTCTCCCTTTTAGAGTGGGGAATCAGTGAGAGCAGACTCTTGCCTTAGCAAAAGGTCGGGCAAGCTCAGGTTTTTTGTTTCCTTTGTATACCAAGATCAGCTTTTACAAGAAATTCCACAGAAGAGCCAATAAAGTTTAACAGTTTTATTTAGGGGTAATAAGGGTACACAAGCACATAATAATCAAAGCAACAGAACACACACACAGTCTAGGATATAAGCAATTTTGAGGAGATAAGTTTGGAATAGTGGAGTAATTGCAGGAATTCTTAGACAAGATACTGAACCAGATGGCTTTGGGTCAATGAAGCAGAATCCAATGACTTGCCCGTGGCTCCAAGGAAGCAGGGTAGAAAGCAGGTGGCATACAGCAGCAAGTGAACCATTTTCTGCCTCAGAAGAACTGGATGGAACAGAGTGGCCAGACCAGTGGTCCAGACACACTGAACACTAAGTGTTGGGTGAGGGCCTATTTTATAGGGGCAATCAGGCCCCCTAGCCATACTAAGAGAACTTAATCTCCCAGGAGCAGCAGTGGTGTAGGAGGTTAAGAGCTCGTGTATCTAATCTGGAGGAACCGGGTTTGATTCCCAGCTCTGCCACCTGAGCTGTGGAGGTTTATCTGGGGAATTCAGATTAGCCTGTACACTCCCACACACGCCAGCTGGGTGACCTTGGGCTAGTCACAGCTTCTCAGAGCTCTCTCAGCCCCACCCACCTCACGGGGTGTTTGTTGTGAGGGGGGAAGGGCAAGGAGATTGTAAGCCCCTTTGAGTCTCCTGCAGGAGAGAAAGGGGGGATATAAATCCAAACTCTTCTTCTTCTTCAGAACAAAGAGAAGTCCTGCCTTTCAAGAGACAGACATCAACCTTAATGGTTGGGTTGTTAATCTAAAGGGTTAACTTGATGATCCAAGCTTGGGTGTGCCTGAAAGACACATCATCAAGTCTTTTGTCTCTGCAGGGGTGTATAGTCCAGAGCTGGAGATGGGAACGCTTTCCAGGGGTATTGTATTCTCTTAATCCCTTCAGGAAGGGTGCCAAGGCTGATTTGGAGAGGACAAATCACAGCTCGCTTGCATGTTATATGGAGGAAGGCAGGATGAGGCACATAGATCACCCATTTTCTACAATATTTCTCACACAGTCAGTATCCTAGTATTGGTGGGCAGTCGATGAAAACAGGTTTTTCTCTAAGGTCACAGTAATAGGAGCAATCTCTGCTTAACTGTTTCAGAACTGGTTTGGCATTTAAAAGATCTGTCCCAGCTCACAGAGTTGATGCAGAAATCCTGATGTACTTTATCTTATTGCCTTATTGTTTTAAACTACTTGTGAAAATTTCACCTATTTTTTGTTAATGTCCTAAAATGTTGATTACTGTCCAGGATTTGGGTGAAAAATATCACTAAACAAAATGGAACAATATTAATTGTTCAATAAATGGTTCACCCATGTTGAGCATGACTTTGCATAGGTGCTGCAAAGCAGCCTAGTCAGCCAGATGCTAACTGTTGCATATACTGAATTTCATTTTTTCATTCTGAGCTGGAAAACAGCATCTTGGAGAACTGGCACTATTCTTGATACAGTCAAGTTTGGAAAATAGTATTTTGTATCAGATCATTAGAAGATTTGCTACGTACAATATCATTACTTAGGGATTATTTAACCATTCTCTGTGCATCTGTGCAAATATAGGCAAATGATGAATTGTGGAATGTGGGTCAAATGTGATACCCCCAGAATGTTGTTTACATTATGGTGTTTGTCTCTTTATGATCCATTTGAAAATCAATTGTATTGAAACTCAGCAGAGAGCCCTAAGAATTAGTCCTTGGAATTTCACTATTCAAGAGATGGATGACTTCTGTGCTGGCTTGGAGGACCTGGCAATTTTGACAATTTAGAAATGTAATTAATTAATTTCCCTTTAAAAACAGCTAACTGTGCAACATCTCCAAGTGCTTTCAGAGGTCTAATTCATGATGCAACCATTAAGCAGGATTTTTAAGGGTGGCACTGGAACTCGATCTGCTTTTTGGTAAAAGTTAGGTACCAGCAGTAAAACTGACATCATGTTGCTTTAAGAATATCATGATGCTAAAACATCTCAAAGAAATTAGGATGCAATTCATTTAGTACAAAGGCTGTGCTAAGGTACTTCAATTGTGCAGCAGATTTACCAGACTAATGTGGCCCTTGTCCAGTAGAATATACTGTTATGTTACTTATACCACCAATTGATAGGCTTTAACATGCACTAAATATTTTTCTCACATATAAGCAGTCCTATAGAGGTTTATCTCAATTGTGGAATATTAATTTATCCAGTTAGATGTGCTGTTTTTGTTTTCTTTAACATTTTTGTAATTGGTTAATGTATCAGAGGAATATTCTAGAGTAGACAGCTCATGATGCCGAATGCAAAGGAGGCCAATCTAGAATGCGAAAACTGTATGATTAATTTGTCAAATGTCATCAGGTGTTCAAGGCTATGGATTTCAGACTGCAAATGATTTCCTTCTGTGCATATTCTCTCTCTCTCTCTCTCTCTCTCTCTCTCTCTCTCTCTCTCACACACACACACACACACACACACACACACACACACACACACACACACACACACACAGAACTCTGGTTTTATTCCAGAGTATGGAATGTTGGATGGAGGTTATTTTTTTTAAAGTAGAATAATTATTGTCTGGTATAATTTCAGAATAGAAATACATCACTGAAGAGCTTTATAGAGAAGTGAAAAGATGATGTAACCTTAATATGTCATGTGCATAAATCTTCTCCAACAGCAGTGTAGTATTTCTTAGGATTCAATAACAGACAAAATGTTAGCTTTGACAAATGGCTCAATATATTTTCTTCATTCAGTGTGTCGCAATGAGGGTGTGAATGGGGGTACTGCTCTACTGGGATGTGTTTTATTGTTTCTATAGTAACATAAGTATAAAAGCTAAATCTTTAACTTGTTTTCAGGCTCCCAGATGGTTTTACACAGCTTTTAAACTTGACCCAGCTCTACCTAAATGATGCCTTTCTGGAATTTCTTCCAGCTAATTTTGGAAGGTAAGCATTAATTGTCAGTTCCACATTATCAGAAGCATTTGGATCTGGGGTCTAAAAGATAGTTTACAAATCTGAATCTTAAAAATGTACTTAACTATGGTTCTTGCTTTTCTTTCTGAATTAGAAGTGGGATTTAAGTGTAGTTTCTTGGGGTTAAAGGCCTTGTGGCCTGGGAAGAAGAGGTCCTACAGCAGAGTGAGGTACTAATGAAGTGGGGAATTGATAAAGCTGAAAGTGGAATAGCTCTGACCCAGATTATAACAGAGCTAAACTGATCACACCAACAGACTATACAGCAAATTGTCAAGGGCTAATGTCTTAATAATATTAGTGTAAATTTGACAATAAAGTGATGTTATACCTCATTGGCCAGTGGTTGTATACCAAATTGTAAGGGCTTATTTCTTTTTGCAGTTGAGAAAAAGATATAGTTTTTCAGTTATAAAAAAGATACAATTGAGAATGAATAGGCACATAAAAAAGACCAGAACAGAGTAGATAACTTAGAAAATGGATACAAAAATTAATCATATTAGCACAGCTGGCGCATCAAGGGCCGCCTAGATTATAATTGCTCGCAGCAAGCTGGGAAGAGGTTTTTGACTCCATCTCAAGGGTTCCTCAAATAACTTGCAAGACATCCTGGGAACCAATTTCAAGAATCCCTTGTTGTCCCATATTCTTCAGTTGTACCCTGAAAGGTAGTTTCTTCACTCCTCCCTAGTTCCTGCCTTCCTCCCTGTCATGTCCTTCTCTGTCCACCCCATTATGTCCATGACCATTATCTTTGATGTCTGCTGCAATATCTGCAATATTTATGAGTTCCCTTCCCCTCCCCTCTCATTTCCACTCAGCTTTCTCACAAGCCAACAGCGCATTCTCTCTCCCAATGGCTAACAAAGACACAAGCCAACATTAGCCAATTGAGTGGGTGTCAGGCTGTATCCTTTCTACAGGTAGTCTGCTGGCCCACCCCAGCATACTGTCATCATGCCCCAATGTGGGTTCCTTTGGTCAGTATCCTTAATGTCCCCTGCTCCCCACACTGAGGGCTTTCCTCCAGCATCAGCCTGCTATAGATAACAAATACTAAAGTAACTAAGAAACTCACAAGGCCAAGTTGTACAGAGTATGAGAATATGAGAGGCCTCTTCTTCACTTTCCATTGATGACTTGCTGCTAGCCATTCTGTCTGAGATTTATACTAATAATAAAAATAATATTCTATTTATATTCTGTCTTCCCCATCAACATGGATGTAAGGTGGATTGCAACCAGATATATCATAGATAATAAACAATGAACAGTATAACATTGAATAAAACATGAACATAGCTTTTAAAAGGTGGCATCTAATCAAACCACTCTCCAATACTAGCAATAATACCCTTTGGGGGAGCCCTTTGGGGGAGGGCGGTATAAAAGTGGAACAAACAAACAAACAAACAAATAAATAAATAAAAATAAAATAAAATAATAGAGAATAATACAAGAGTAGATAAATAGCATACCCAACATGCTTAAAACAAATGCAGGGGTGGAGAGGGAAAAAGGCTGGAAGAAATCCTGGAGAAGGAAGATAATAAGAGGAAGCTTCCAAGGATTTCGGATGTTCCAGGTGTCTCAGGTGTCCAGGCCAGCTGATGGAAACTTTCACTGTCATCAACTGTAGGTTGTGCAGAACATCTCTGTCTTGCAGGCCTTTGGAAATTAAGAGGGCCCATGAGGGCCTAGGTGTTCTTGAACAGGGAGTTCTACCAGTGAAAGGTCACAGCTGAGAAGGCCATGACCTTAGTGGTGGACAGCTGGAAGGTCTTTGGACCAAGGATCACTGACAGATTGTCTGAAGGTGAATACAAGATTCTATTGGGGGGTATAATGAGAGAGGCAGTCCTGCAAATACAAGGGTCCCAGACCATTTAGGGCCTTAAATGTAAGAAGAAGAAGCTTGAACCTGATCCAGAACTCACTCCAAAGCCAGTTCAGCTGGTGGACCACAGGTGAGATATGTACACTCCAAGGAGTTCCCATTAAGGTCTGCAAAGCTGCATTCTTCTAAGAATTCACAGTCCTGGGAGATTGGGAGGGACCCCGTTCAAGGTTCTGCAACCCCTACCAAGGACTGCATGGAAATGAGAGCAGTTTGCTTTTCAGCAGCCGCTTCTTCCTCTGCTTCCTTTAAAGTGATCCAAGCTTTTTCTTGCTCTCCATGTGGTTGGCCAAGAAATTCTGACTGCTCCTTTTCATGGGCAGCTCAGGAGCAGGTTGGGATGTGTGTGCTGCCTCACCATGGGAGAATGGCATTCACAGTATACCTTTTGCCTAACAGGAAGAACAAGGGATGTTCGCAGTGCAGTACCACATCCCTGTTCAGCATCGGTCTCCAATTTGCACTCTTGCTTTTAGCAATTTGCAGAATGCACTCTCTAAAGGCTTTATGAAACATAGATATTTGGAAGGATCTGGTGTGAGCTGACCAAACTTGCATGGAAACAGAGCCAGGGCTGTTCCACGTGCAGAGTTGCTTTTTGCCCTGAGCTGTTCCAAGTCCAGAGCTGCTTTCCCCCAATTTAAATCTGTTCATCTAGTGAGGGCATTTTTCAGTCTGCTCCTTCTTCCCTCTTCAGTGTTGTTGACTGGGCTGTAGTCGTGCCTTTAGTTGTGCAGTCGTTCAGTCGTGCCTTTAATTGTGCAGTGCCCTTAGTCGTTCAGTTACATGCTCTCAGGACAGTTTCTATGGATGTGCCCCTTTTGTTGCAGCCAAAGCAGATCTTAGGCCCTCTGTACCACCAGAGTGGTGGTAGTTTTGGCGTCTGGGGTGGGGTTGGTGGAACTTGGAGTTTTCACTTGGCTAGACACTCCCTTTGTGCACAGCTTCTGCATTTCCTTGTTCCCCTTGGCCCTTTGCTCGCTTACTCCCCACATCTAAAGCTGGTCAGCCTCTCTAGCAGCATAAGGGTTTGGGAGTTCATCTGTTCCAACTTTTTTTGACAGATGCCTGTGCTAAACATTATACAGTTTTTTACAGACCTGCAGATTGATAGCATCCAGATACACCACTTTTCCAGCAGTATTTGCATGTGGTCCACAAAAATGCTCAAAGGCTTTCCTGCCCCCATATACCCCAACTGCTGCATGGCTGGCCTGCATTGCTTGCTCACTTGTTTCATGTATATGAAGTCCACCCTTTTCACTTGACCTCAAGGGTGAATTCTGATGAGATGCTGAAGTGTTTACAGGTTCTTTCTCTGAACAGGATATAATCAGCCAGTAGCCACAACTGCAATTCACCCAATAGTTCTAGCAACTTTCCACAAACCTTTGACCTCAGGGTTCTCAAGAATGTGCCTTAGGAACAGTGGTGTGTGTGTGTGTGTGGGGGGGGAAAAATAGCACCCAGGGCAGAATGGTGCCTGCCCTCGCCCCCAGGAGACCTTGTGAGCCCCAACTCCTGCAGAGGCCTCTCTGGGGGGGGGGGTCTCGCAAGATCTCCTGGACTAAGATAAGTGGGGGGCACAGGGGGTCTGGGGAAGGGGGAGGGGTGTGGGGGTGATTTTCCACGTGACCCCAATGATGTGTGCCCGGGGCGCAGCACACACACCCAGCCCCGTTGCAGCTACGTGACTGTTTAGGAATATTTTGTTCTACACAAGCATTCCCAAAGTTCACTAAAGAACAGCTTTAAATCCTCATTCTAGGATAACAGGGTAGTCTTCTGAAAGGCCACTGGTTCTCAGTTAAAGCACAGTTTATTCAGTGACAGACAGCAAGTAATTAGCAAACCCACTTAACTTCCTGGAGACAAGAGAACAGTGTGTATTCCCACACACACATGCACACAGACAACCTGTACCTTACAGTGCACTATGGCGGCATGGATCAGAGGGTCTGACTGACAGGATCTCCTTCAGATGGAGATAGGTCAACCATGTTCTGGATTTTGGGATTCTGACACAGAAAGGCTTGTTATTTTCTGAACACTCTCTGTTCTATCAATGTATCAACATGAAAATGCAGAGGTCGGTGTGTTTTGGCTAAGTCATTTGAAGGAACTTGGAACACCTTGGAACACCAACGTTTTTTCTTCTTCTTTCCTGCAGTAGTTCTCATCTTGTCTATTTTGTAAAATGTTTACTAGTTCACAAAAACATATTTTTACAGCTGTCTAAAAGGAATTATACTACAAATCACCTTGCAACTAACCTTGCTGAATAATTTGCTAGATTTTATTTGAGGAAGGGTTCAAATATGCAGAAGAAATCTGTATTTGCTGAGAAGAGGGTGAACCTAACAATTTTGGTAACATGGATTTATTTTTGCTTTTTGTATTTTTTTGTAATTTTTATTAAAATACTCTCATGTTGCTTGTCAAGAACACTGCCAGCAATCAGAGCTGAAGTATGTTGTCTTAAAATTAGTTGAATCCTCAAGAGCTTAGAAATATGCTGAATCTTAATATTCAGCAAATATTTGTCTAGTTGAAATAATCAGCAAAAAATCATTTAAAGCTGTTATTTTCCACAACAGACGTATGGCTACAATTCTCATTAGAGGTTGGCCAGGTGCATGGAATAATTTCATGCAAATATATGGCTAGGATAAGTTTTACTGAAACAACGAGCCTCCAAGTAACTACTGTATATGTTCTGTGTATTTTGAATTGCATTTATGACATTTTTCTCCTTAATACTTTTAGACTTGTTAAATTACGAATATTGGAATTACGAGAGAATCACTTGAAAACTCTACCAAAGTAAGTGCTTATGTAGTTTAGTTAACTGAAGTATTTGGAGAGCCACCTTTCCTAGTGGGAATTGTTCTGTTTTTGAAATGATTTCCAGTGCAGTGCCTGTTTTAAATCTTTTGAACATTCTTGGCTGATACATTTGAGCTATCAGTGTTGATGCCTACATATAAGTGTTGAGTGTAAATCACAAGCACTTGGAGAAGGCAGGTAAACACTTATATTTGAATACAATCTAATATATCCATTTATATATTTGTTTAACACAACTTCTGTCAAAAGACCCAAACCACTGGAAAACATATGCATATTTTCCTATTATGGAAGAAACTTTACTCAGCTAGTTAATAAAATACTTAAATGCATGGCTTCCATCCAAAACAAGAGACTCTTGCAGTTGCAGTTGTTGAAATTTGTTTCATGATTCATCACAGCCACAGGCATACCTACCAGTCTCTAAACTGTTACCTGTAATAACCTGGGAGTAGACTTCAAGCTCTGTCCTCCCCTCTCTGAAAAATTTCCTTTCTCCACGTGGTACCATTATTTGTGAATGAGTAATAATCATGGTGAACACAAGTCAAATTTTGAGTTAATAACATTTTGCAAACCAGCTTCATACTAGAATTTCATGCCCTGGTTACTATTTTAACGCATTGTGCAGACTCTTTTTGTAACCCTCCTAACATCTGCATTAGGTATTTGTATTAGGTGAGATCCAGTTGAGATGAGTTTTTTTATAGGATACTGAATTTATATAGAATACATTTGTGTTGAGCATCAACTTTCAAAAATGAAATTATTTAGCAGGATAAAAATTATAAGGGTGTAGTAATCATTCAGGAATTACCAGGTCTGAAAATAGCAATGGTAAGTAATACTTGGGAACTTTTAATATCTTGTGAATTACAGAATGTAATGTGGGATTATAAACTCTTTGGCAGTACTTGTTCTGAACTCAGAAAAAGCATGAATGCTTGAAGAAGCTTATGGAAATGTCTTCTATGTATATTCTTGTGGATGTAACAATTCTGATATAACTTTTCTATGGCTCATATTTTATACACAAGTGGAGTTCTAAAATTTTATATGTACATTAGTAAATGTTGTGATGAAATTGAATCACATCTGTATATGATGCAATCCTCATTATTTGCACTTCAGTTTTCTGAATCTAATCATCTGAATTTGTGTATCCCCTGTAAAATTTCAATCCTGTACCATTGAAACTCTGATTGATTTGGATGTCTGAACTATTCAGTTGTCCTGAATTCAGTGCTCCCCAGGCCTGTCAGCATACGAAGCTTGAAGTCAATCTCACTCCACTGAACTCAGTATTTTCTCCTCTGGACATACCTCTTCAGAGTCTCCCAGCCCTGACACTTGAGATAGCTAGGCATTGACCTTGGGGTCATTAGCATGTAGAATGTGAACTGCTGTTGAATTGTTACCTCTCACCCAATGGCCATTCAGTTGAGTACATGCTTATATTTGATACCCACCAGTGCAGCATTGAAGTTCTTGCTAGTGATTTGTGATGACTTTTTAGTCATATGACATTTATTTTACAGGTACATTGATAAAAACCCAAAAGTTACACTTCTGACACAGATTTCACTGTTGGTGTTAGCTGGTCAGTGAGTTACATTCTCCAAGTGCATTAGTGTAAAAGACAGTGGAGCTGTCTGATTCTTAATGTTTGTTACTGTAATTATCCCCTGTTCTTGCATGTCAATCACTATGGTAATATTCTGCTTCATGCATTTAAAACAATCTAATATGACAAAGTACAACAATAGAAAAACTTCAGCATTTTAATACCACAAAAGGTTTTGATATATAATGTTAATATTAAATAGATATTATTTATTTAGTAGTAAATATAATTGCTATGAAATATAGCCATTTGTGCTTTATGAATATTCCTCTTTAACAAGGAAACAGGCTTGGCCATTGTAGTAGCTAATATGTAAGGGGACAACTGATAGGGATCACCACGTGGTATAAAATATACAAATTGACTGGGAGTCATGTATCTCTAATGAGCCAGTGGTAAGATACTGTATTTACAGTATCTTACCACTGTCATATTAGAGATATACCACCTACCAAGTGAGATGTTCTCCATTGGGAAAATTAACACCAAAAATCCAATCTTCTAAAGGCGTAAACAAGGTTGCGTTTTGGCCCCCCTCTTATTTAACCTCTTCATCAATGATCTGTCCCTGGACTTGAGATCTGTTAACTCACATTGCCCTAGCTGTGGAAATGAGCCTCTCCCACTTCTTCTGTTCGCGGATGATGCACTACTACTCTCCAGAACGAAGACTGGCCTAAACTGTCTCCTGGCTAAGTGCAGCAAGTACTGCGCACGTAACTCATTACTCATCAATCCCGCTAAATCCAAAGTGATTGTGTTCGCTAACATCTATAAATCTACTAGGTGGATGCTTGATGGTGCATCTGTCGAACAGGTTAAGTTCTGCAAATTCTTAGGAATCGTTTTTCACCATAGAGCCCACTGGTCCAAACACAGAGACCTTGCTGTGAAAGCCTGCAGAACCACAGTGGGGGGGTGTTGAGAACTTCTTTTTCACAAAAGGCAACAGATTTATACCTGCCGCCTTGAAAGCTTTCAACATGAAAGTCATTCCCCAACTTCTTTATGGGATCCCTTTGTGGATTAATGCCTGGAGCCACAAAGTGGAGAGGATACAGTCATCCTTTTTATACAAAATATTTGGAGTTCCACATTGTGTTCCGTACGCTGCACTTTGTCTGGAGGCGGGACAACACCTACTTGTTACTAAAGCATGGCTAGCTACCCTTAAATTTTGGGTTCGCCTGTGTTTTAATTCTGACACCAATAGTCTTACCTATTGTATCCTCCCCCAACTTCAGGACTCCAAGTGGTGGTTCGCAGTTGAAACCAAAATACTCTCCCTGGGATTTTCCTGGGATGCCCTTCAAATGCTACCTGCTTCTGAAATTTTTTCCCAATTAAAAAGGCGACTTCTAGATCAGGAGTTCCAAGTTCTGCAGGATAAAGCTCGAAACAACTGTTCCCCTCTCTATCATTACATCAAATTTAAAATTAACCAGGTGGCAGATTACCTGACCCAACTCCTAGAGCCCAACCAAAGGTGGGTATTTACGAGGGCACGTTGCAACTCCTTTCCTTCATCTATATTACAAGGAAGGTTTTCTAAGATTGCCCCACAAGATCAAAAATGTCCCCACTGCATTTCCATGGCCCAATCTATGGAACATATATTTCTCTATTGCCCTAAATATGAGGGAGCCAGGACCAAGCTCTTTGCTTTGTTCCCTGTAAAGTTTAATAAATATACAGCAGCTGGGAAGGTCATATTCTTATTAAACAACTCTTCTCCTGCGATTGTAACCTCTGTAGCCAAGTTCCTATCAGACATTTTGGAATAATTTATTCTGTGCTGGCTCTTCATGTATAGAACAATCTGACTTATCAATGCTTGTTTTCTTCCTTTTATATTTTTAATGCTTAATAAAGGTAACTAATGAAAGCATATTAGAGATATGTGAATCTATTCAATTTGCAGTATGGGCAAAAATAGATATAAAATATATCTGAATATTCTACATGCTAATTCTAGCATCCCCACCCTGACCCCAAAAACAAACAAACTAATAGCAAGGAAAAAAGAGGAAGCTATATAAAACTAGCTGCTAGTGACCTGGAAAGAGGGTTTTTTTAAAAAAAAAAGATAGCCAAACTATTGGCTACAACACACATCCACATCAAACTATGTAGGCTGAATCACTGTCCCATTTGTGAAAAGCATTACCAATTCTCATTTTAAATAAAATCTCTTCCATTTTTATCTTGCCCTTCCTCAATGAGCTTGTCTTCACAACAACCCTGTGAGGTTGAGCATGAATGACTACACCAATGTCATCTACTGAACTTCATAGCTGAGCAGGGATAAAAACTAGTTTCTATCATAAAGGTACTAAGCCCACTAGGGGTAGTCAATGTAAAAGATTAGTGATGTGATTATATCAACCTTTTCATAAGCCGAGGAGGAATGTTGCAACTTAGTACAGATAATCTCTTTTTCACCCTGAATGTTAGGCCCCTTCCGCACACGCAAAATAATACGTTTTCAAACCACTTTCACAACTGTTTGCAAGTGGATTTTGCTATTCCGCACAGCTTTAAAGAGCACTGAAAGCAGTTTGAAAGTGCATTATTCTGCAAGTGCGGAATGAGCCTAGTTAATCATCTGCTGTTGTTTTCTATATCATATGAAAGTGTATAGAATAATCTGGAAACCAAAGAGCAGAAAGAAATGAAATCAGAACTCTTCCCCAGTTGGGCAGTGCTTGTATAGATGGAAAAGGGGAAAGATTGCCTGCAGTAGTTCTTCAAAATCTGGGTTATATTCTTATGTAAATTCTGAGAGCAACAGTGACTACTTTGAAGGGGGAGAGAAGATGAGTGCCAGATGCTACAAGCATGTAGTGGAGTGTATAAGTGGCAGTGATGGAATGTTCATGAATTTTTGCCTATTCAAGTTGTGTTACTGTTACGCTGCATAATATGTTGCTGTTTAAGCAACAACTGGATCCATAACAGAAGAATTCCTAAAAATGAACACATGTAATCCTGAAATATCCTAATTATAGAAAGGATATAAAAATATCCTGAAAATGGAATTTTAGGAGTGCTATTTTATAATAATTACTGTGCTATTATATTTCTTAGCAGTTTTTAACAGCATACCACTAATTGGTTGAAATATAGTATCATATTTCTCTGCTAAGAATATTCATTCTCAGAATTGTGTTACTTGCGTGATATAAAATGTATTAAAGACCATTGAGGCTATATTTTGATAAGTACTAGTTTTTTTCATGGATTGTTCAGATATCTCTTTGTATATGCTGTTGTGAACAATGTTTTTAAGTGTGTTTTTCCAAAAATGACAGTTTCCAATGTTGTTGTTGAGTTTTCAGGTCAGGGAGAAACAAATGATCGGTATGAATTTCTGAGGATACCAACTCTTATTCTGATTTTTTTCTATAAAATATTTGAAGGTGGGGGTTGTTGTAGTAATATTTAACCTTACTATAACTCTCACTGATTTTTTAAAAAAATGGTTTTATTATTTCCTACTGAAATTCAAAGTTGAATGAGCTTTAAAATGCAGTTGGCTTTTTCAGCACTTGAAAAAGCATGGAGGTGGGAACCTGAGCCTCTCTTGCTTCCAAACTGAGGGCCTGATCACAGGGGCAGAGCAAAAGGGAACTGCGCCCAGGGCACACATGTGCCCTGTGCCCCTGCCCCTCCCCTGCACTGGCGTGTGCATGGGGCATCGCCCCCCCCACCATGCCCTGTTGGCGCTATGCCACTGCCTGATCAGGATTGGGCTCTCATGGCATTTGTATTGGGCTCTCATCTTTGTATATCTCTCTAAAATGGCAACTGCATCTCTATGTTGGATATGTGGATGGTGTCATGTCTAGTTTTTCCCTGTTTCTTAGAAGCTAGCATTTTTAACTTTTTAAAGCAAGAGTTTTTCTGTTCTGCATAAATTACTTCTGAACATTTAAAAGGTTTTTAGATGTTTCATATGTATGTGATATCAGTTCAGAGTTTATCATTTGAGATGAGAAGTGTGTACCTATGGTAAATAGGTACCTATGTGTACCTATGGTAAATATGTCATTTGAACAAATACTAATTACAAAAATGGGTTTTCCATATAAGGAATACATTTTCATGATCCTAACTTCATAAGGTTGGAAATAATTTCAATTAAACCAGTACATTTTATTATTTAATCGGAGCTTCTCCTTGTGACTTGGTGCCCTCGCTTTGTGTTCAGGTATGTGTATGCCTCTTGCTTCAGGTAGTCATCCCAGTTTAATGGGTTATCTCAGGAATGGAGTGTTTTTCCAGATGCACAGAAATCAGTTGAATCAGATGTAATATGCTTCAAGTCAATATAGTTTTGTGCCAGCTTAACCATTTTCTTCAGAGTAGTCATCAATTTACATGCAAAAGATGAAAGTAATCAGTACACACCTACATGTTTGAAATCATGGCACGTATGCCTGTGTGTGACTTGACAGAGAAATGGCAGATGATGAAAGAATTAAACATTCCACCAACTGTGTCTTCTCCAAATTATCTTTAAAGTTTTTTTCTTTTCTTTTTAAAAAGTTTTGGCTGTTACGTGGGCTTCAGCATAACCTGTAGTTTGCTTCACTGTGTATTATAGGATTTTTAAAAATCCCATCACCACTTCATCCATGTTCATGAATGATGCATCTTAAAATTTCAAGTCGCAATGAACAAGATTGATTTATTTCAGGCTTATGTATTAAACCCCTTTCTGACCTAGCCTTTATATTTCAGTGCCACCATTTACTATTAAAGTTGAATTATTCTGTATGACAACCCAAGTAGTTTGGTGAACAGGGAATGAAACCATACATTAAATGAGGAAAATGAAATATTTATTTAGAATGACTTCTTGAATATATAAAGATTAAACAGTTGCTTTTCTGGATATTTTCAATTACTTGTAATTTTTTTAATGGTGCTATAAATCAGGCAATCACTTTTATAATATGTTGTGAGGGAGGTGGCATTTCTTTTTAAATTTCTGAACTTGAACAACCAACTTTCCCTCAGGCTGTTTCCGCACAGGTGGAAAACAGCACCCTAGGGACAGTAAAAACATCGTCCCTGGGGTGCTGTTCACACAGCAGGCTCTGCTGCATCAGTGCTGTGCTCGCCCCCCCGGCAAGCAGTGCAAAGACGTTGCTTTTAAACCTCATTCAGGAGGGTGAGGTTTTTAAAAACACCGGCTTCCATTTGGTGCCAAGCAAACAGCCATTGCTCTGGCCTTGGGGGTCCCCTGGCCACCACAATGAGATGGAAGACAACAGGAGGTAAGAGCCAATTGGGAGTGGCGTAGCCTGTGCGAAGGCTGTGCTGTTGGCTGCGCACCCAGTGGGGACTGTCCATGCGAACGGTCCCGGGGGTGCATCGGCATAAAGTATGCCGATGCACCCCCGCTCAGCTGGCCATGCAGAAACGGCCTCAGTTTAATTTCCTTTCTCCCACCTCCCCCTCCAGTTAGCTCTTACAAAGCACCAACTTAATTTGCATTGAACTCTTCTTTCTGATCATCCTCTTTCTCAGGCTTCCAAGACTGTTTCCACACTAGGTGTTTCCCACAAGTCTGCCCCTTTAAATCTTCATTCTTTGCTCTGGTCTCTACACTACCTCCCCCCATTTTGCTGCAGCTTCAAGTTCTGTGGGATGATTTCCCACTTTTTCTGGATGTTCCTTTTCCCTGAATTGTATTTTTTGTTGATTTCTACTCACTGGATTTAAGTGGTGAGTCTTAATCCACAGATGTTAGTTCTGCCCTTTTCCAGAACAACATCACATATGTCATTCAGACCTTGCCTACCAATCTCATTCCCTTCTCACTGTACTGTGCCCTCCCTCCATCAAAATTGTTTTTCTGTTTGTTTTCCCTGACCTTATTTTATTATTTTAAAGGACACACTGTCTTTGCATTATTAAGGTGGTTTTCATTAAAGGGAAGTTATGAAATCACTGCAGAGTTTGTGCTTGTCCGAAAGGAATTTCAGGGGAGTGGGTAATATTGGTGGGTCTGGCATCCCTGTTAAGATATTTTAAAGAAGTGATATTTTCTGCTGCCTATGGGAAAGTATACATTCTCTCCCCACTCCCCTTTTTGCTTAATGCTACTGCAGAAACACTATATTTTATCCAGAATCGGGTTTTTTGCAGGCTGTTCCTTGTTCTTTGTGTACTCTGTGTGTGTGGTTGCCCAGAAGGGGGGGATGCTGTTGTCATTACAGTGCAATTCAGAACAGACTTACTTCACTCTAAGCCCATTAACATAAATGGGCATAGACTGAAGTAGCTCTGTTCTCAGTTGTACTGTTAGTTTCCTCGGTTGTCACTTCTTCCCCATTGTTCTCAGAAACTCTCAACCCAACCCACAATTCACAGTCATCTGGCCATAGCCACTAACACTGAAAAACCTGTCCTTTAGGGGCAAAACATCCTTTCTGGAGCACCTCATTTCTGTTCTGGGGGTACCCCCTCCCCCAATTGATTACATTAAGTAACCAAACATTAAAAACCATGTCATTCTCATTATTTGAGCCTCATCTCCAGGGCAGGGCAGGGCAGGGCAGGGCAGGGCAGCCTACTAGTGTACTTTTAAGGGGAGGCGGGAACACCACTCAAGATGAGTTGTAGCCAAACTTGCCTTTTTCATGTCCTTCTTCTTCCATTCTCATTTTGCTAGTCTATCATTTATATAGAACACTAGCAAGATTTGAGTCCACTAGCACCTTAAAAACCAACTAGATTTCCAGGGTATATATTTTCAAGAGTCAATGTCAAGGACCCCAGTTTATTCTTCCTGTTTCAGACAGCTTTTCTCTAGCTGTTCAGTCATCTTCAACTCCAGCCTTTATTCAATTGGCACCAAAAATGGCAGCATGGGTTGTGCCAGGCACTTTTGGGGAGGGAGGAGACTGTTCCACAGTTACATTACCACCCCTGAAAAGGCCCTGACTCAGGTAGCCACCTGCCTCCATTCCATAGAAGATAGCAAACACCCAATTCAAGGCTCTGATGAAAATTTTCTCATGCAGGCTGGATTGTATGGGAGGTGGTGGTCCTTTAAATATCTGGGCTCCAAACCATTTACGGTTTTTAATGCCAAAACTATTATACTGAAGTGTGCCTGGAACTGGAACTATCTTCCCCTGGCTCTACAGCACAGTGCCAGACCTAGTAGTGCACATAAACTTTTCCTGTTGGCCACTTACTACTGTTTATAATAACTATGCCACTTATTAAATTTACCTAAAGTTCCAAATGCTGCTCTTTACCCTAATATTCCTGCCATTTTTACCCCACATATATCATCATATTTCCTTGTATGTTTCCCAAACTATGAATTCTTTATTGTGTTATCTATTTTTTTAAAATCTGCCGATTGTATTTTGAGATGATAGTCTGACTCTCACAGACTAAACTCAGATTCTCTAAGCCAAATACTTATGCCACTGCCATTCTACTCAGACTTTCTTTTTCCTTACCTGGCATGTTTTGCCAGATTTTTGAGGTTATGTGAAATTCTCACATCACTAGCATTGTGCTCAATGTAATCCTTCCCCCACCATCTGTTCCTTGTTTCTGTTTTCCCCATGCTTACAGCTCATCTAACACTACTCATGTTCAGAATGCTCCAACTACACATAATGTTTTTCATATTTTTGACTTTAAAAAATTGATGTATGAAATCCATGATTTTTTGACATACATCCAGTGGATATAATTACTGTCTCCCTTTTGTTAGCAGAAACTCAGGGCAAAGCTAAGACATGACAACATCCACAGTTTTGACCTGTGATGCTAATGCTATATGAGAGAAAATGGCTAGGGAGGCTGTTTCAGTACTTGAAAAGGCACGAGAGGAATGATTACCTGGTCCTGTTTCACTGCAGGTCTGATCAGGATCGGATCCCCGTGGCATTTTTAAATAGCCAAATTCTTCTCTAAAATGCAGTCAGCTTCTGTGGGTTAAACCCAACACTATAACATCTAGTCTGGCCTTTTTCCTTGGCAACCTTTTTGGCAACCAGTGAGTCAGAATGTGGAGTAGCTATTTCATTAAAAGGGAGTATTAATACTATATTTATTTATTTCAAAACATATTAATTGTTTGATTTAAATGCATAGCTTTGCTGAAAGTAATACCAGATGTTCCTTCTATTTTCCGCACATAACTGCTTATAAGCTAGAAAATATTAGCATCAAATATAGATTTGAACACTTCTGCCTTTTATGTACATTTATTAATTCAGTGATAGCTGGGTAGATAGGATTTGCACACAGCAGTACCAGCCTCAATGTTTGGCAGGGTTTTAGTAAGACTGGGAAAGATTTGAAAAACAATAAAACAAGTCAAAGTGGAAGTTAAAATTAGCTGTGTGGATATATCTAGTTTATTATGACAACATTGTGGGTGGTTAATTTTCCATTGTTTTTACTGAAGGCTGAATAAATCATCACAAATGTTATAATACCATCATGTATAGCCAAAGAATTTATTTGTATCAATGAGGGTAATTACTGAAAATATCTTGGTAAGTTTTCTTTAAAAAAATAAATCTAGGCTCTAGCTCCCTGTGACACAGTGGCCGATTATGCATGGCGAGGTCCCTGTGACTTCAAAGAGAATAGACTGGGGAGTCTGTTTGGGGGTATGTTTGGCATTATTCCCCACCACCTTGTTTGCAGTGCAGCAGGCATTACCAGTCAGCTGGCTTTTTGCTTGCATCCAGGGGAGGGGGGATTTTCATGGATTCTCTATTTCGTATACACACTTTAAGTTTTAATATAATCTGTAATTTCTATCTTCAATGTTATCAATAGATTGCTATATCTATTGATAGAATGATATATTGACATAAAAAGGCAAACTATTAAAGAAAACTCTTGAGTATCTGTACATCTGTACACTTTGCCCGAAATCTGATTGTCTTTTATGGTGGGAAGTGAGGGGGAAGTAATGGCAGCGTGAAAACTGCAAAACCACAAAAGGACAATGTGAACTCCTGAAGTGGTGCACCCAGGGACGTAGGTATAGATTTCGGGCTAAAATTTCAGTTTGTTACATATTTCTAAATTATTTGAAATCAGATCAACATGTTTTATAGCTTTGACTCAAGCTTGCGGTCAGAGGTTCATATGTAAACGCTGGTGTCCCTAATCTAGAAGGAATTGAGTATTCACCCAACTCCCTTTCCCCTTCAGACTTCCATAAAATGAAGGATCACTTCTAAGTTTTTGAATCACCTCTGAACTAGGGATGGGAATTATTCTCCCACACAAAGTTTAAATTTGCGTCCTGGCTAGGGTTTGGTTCTCTCTCACTCAGCCAGCTCCCTTTGTTCTAGACACACAGTTCAGGAAACAAACCTGTTCTGTTTTTAGAACCTGGAGGGATTCTTCTTTCCCTAGAAATTTATTCTCCTCTTCCGCTAGAGCCCTTTCCCCCAAAAGCTCTTTGCCTGTCAACACCACAGGTCTATACACAGACACTAAACACATCTGAACCCCCCGGTTCCAAGAGTTTCAACCTGTTTTTCTGTCAGCAAACCTGATTGAGTTCTAAACACTCCCCTCCCCCCACCCCCAGCATTTCAATCATATATACAGGATCTGTGAAATATTAATCCTTCACAGTCAGGGTTTTTTTTCCTGCCTTTGCATGCTCCTAGCTTTGAAGTAGCATTATACCAATGGAGTTTTAACATGCTATTTTCCTTAGGTCTGTCACACACCTGTTCACCCTCTTGAGAAAATATACAGGTCCTCATAACCACATTGGGTGAGAAGGCTTAACACTCCTCACACTGTGCCATGGTCCTGTTCTGAATTGGGCCATATGGGCCTACAAGAACAAAGGAACTTTGGAAGTTCATGCATGACAGTTCATACATCCCTGTGTCATATCTATGTTCTTAAATAATTTACAATAGAGTTAAATAAAAACCTAATGAAATCAGATGACATTGAATAGGGTAAAATATTGATCAAGTGTTTTTAAAACATTAACGATATTAGAACAAAAATTGCATCAACATGTTTGTTCTTGTATGCCAGTTAACAGAAATTAGTTTAATTTTTTAAATAATAAAACTTTTCAGAAATGAAATTAACTTAATGTTTGGTGAGATTGCTATTAAAATGAACAATTCACTGAGCAGTTCTTCTCTTTTGCTTTTTCTTGAAATACCAGGGTCAGCCAGCAGTTAAGTGAAATTAACAGCATAAAAGAGAATAACTACAAAAAAATAAAATCTGATTTTTAGACAGTTGTGCTAAAGATGCAGGTCACTTCTTGTTTAATGTCTGTCGTGATTGGCTGAGCACACAGAAATCTCTGGTTACAGTTATTTGCTGAGAACAGGCAAAGAGTATAGAAAAATACCTTCATTTCTGAGGAAAGCAGTCCAGAGCAAGAGGTTTCCATTGAGCAAAATAGATCAATCAATCCAGTCCGGGTCCACAAAGCCAATTCTTCAGTCCAAAAGCAGGCTCTGCAGAAACTAACAGACTGTTTCACAAAGTTGCTCCTGCAATGCTTGCTGTTCACAGCTGCTTCTTACAAGCCTGCAATCATGCTTAGTCCAAGTCCTAGGCTGACTTACAGCCATCCCTTCTGTGTCTCTGGGCCTCCAAATGAGTGCTGCATCTTTTAGCATTCAGTGCCTGATGGCCCTGCTGTCTGAGCTGCCTCACAGAACCAGGTGAGCCAGGGGAACTGTCTGCCCTGTCCTCTTGCTCTTGGCTTGGGCTCTGGGAATTCAGCCAGCTGAGACTCTGGTGGAGCTGGATCATCATGCCAGTATTCCTCATCTGAGGAATCCTGGCTGGCTGCTGGGGAGCCCATGACAATGTCTCTGCTATGATTAAAAACCTCCAGGTGGAGCCTGAAGATTTCCTGCCATGATTGTGGTTCTCTAGATAATAAAGTTCAGTTCTTGTGGAGAAAATGACTGCTCTAGATGGTGGACTCTATGACATTATTTATTAATTTATTCAAGGCCACTTATAAAATTTTAAAATATCCAAGAAACCATACCATTGGTCAAAGTATAGGCTCATCTAATACAACTGAAAATCGGAAGGATTATACAGTCTGCTAAGCAGTACTAAATGTAGTATAGTAGCAGTCATGGAGAATGCCCATGCCAGGCTGTGGCATATTTCACTACCTTATATGGAGTAATACAAAGCAAGATCTGACCCAGCAAATGAGCTGGCATGTGGGTTTATTTAACAAGAGAAAAATAGTCCTTCAGGTATGAGGGTTGCAGATCATGAAGGGAATTACAGGTTTAAATCAGTGTCTTGGGTGGAATGCAGAAGCAAACAAGCAGCCAATGGAAGGACTTAAGAATGGAAATCATGCTTACTACTCTGCCTTTAACATTTTTACTGAGAAATACAATATTTACTCTCATACTGAACTTATCTTAACATTCTATTTTTCTACTTCTACATCTTTTATATCCATTACTAATCTATTACTAAACAATATTATATACTATATTTTCTCCTCTAATATTTTTAAACATTCAACTAAGTCATGTAAACCCATTACTATCAACATCTTCAACTTCTTCTTGACTATAAGTTCAGGTGTCCTTTCTATGCCCATGTTGTCTATCTTCTTCCATTTCTGTGTTTTCTTTGAAGTTAACTTTTGAGTTTTAAATTTGTAAGAGAAAAAAGAAGTTCGATAAGTCAAAGAGAACAGATTTATGTATAACATAATATCTCTGTATAACTCTATAATCTAAAACTTATTCTTTTCTCTATTTTAATGTTTTATCTAAATATTCAATATATAATTTCCATGTTTTTTAAAACTTATCCGGTTCTTCTTTTAGCATGCAGGTTAATTTATCTGCCTCCATTACCTGATATAGTCTTCTTTTCCATTCTTCTACATGTGGGACAAAAGGTTCTCTCCAGTATTTAGCAAGTTCTATTTTTGCTGTTGTAATTATGTATAAGAATAGATTATTCTTCTTCTCTATATCTTTATTGTTGTTGTGGGGCCAGAGCTGCTTCTCTGGTCCTACACAGCAAGATTAGTTTTAAGAAAAACTAAGTTAGAAATAAAAGCAAAAAGGCATCTGACATTAGAAAACAAACAGACAGTTTTACTTAGCAGAATTTAGATCAGTTACAGAATATAAACTCTCCTTCAGAGGGAGAGGCACTGCATTTAGAAGGTTACAGAATACAGATAAGTCAAGAAGGTGACCTTCCCCCGAAGGAGAGGCACCCCAATACAATGTTTAGAATGTTACAGGAGATTGCCTTCTCCTGGGTGGCTCTCGAAGGAGGCACGGAATTTAGAATGTTACAGGAGGTGACCTCTCCCAAGGGAGAGGCCATGGTACTCTCAAGGGAGGCACGGCCAGTAGAGGAAGACCTGAATTTTTGTAGATGCAAAAACGTCACACAGTCCATCCCCTTACTCTACGTATTATGATTCATATACCTTAAAAATCTAATTGGTCAGAACTGGTCACATGAAGACAGCCTATATTTCTACGTCACATTCCTTCTGTAATTCAAACGCTACATGCTGTTAGTTTATGGCCTCTATGCATATACAAAGGATAGTAATAAAAGCTAGCTCACTGTCTTCAAGAAAAACCCGTTCTCTGAGTTTGGCTGTCAGAGAGAGAGCTATGCCCTCAAGGTATGCAGGACATTCTTTTGGATCATAAAACTTCTCTGTTCAATTCCCCAGCATGAAATGTTAAAACATGATTCTAACAATTATACAATGATTCTAAGACAATAGAATTATAGTGAAATACAAATACATGTGAATATCTCATTTATCATTTGTGTTCATTTAACTATATAGAAAAACACTTGTTCCCATTTAACTAATCACATTGGTTTAGCTAGTTCTAACCCAAAAACCTAACCAAGAAAACAAGGTAATAAAATTGCATCTGTCTGCTGTCACGTAGGCCCTCAGTGCCAGGATCCTGAAGATGTTATCTTGTTGGCCTGCATATTCACTGAGAAACTTGGTGACATTCCTTTGACCTGTTGCTAAAACGTGCAGGTTTCTGCTGGTCACTTACACAGAAGCTCCATTTTGATTCTTAGCTTCTTTGATTCTATAACTTAATCCATGTTTCTTAATTAAACAATTTATACACATTCTGATCCGTTCCCACATTGTTATATAGTTCAGTCTCAAGGTTACAGTAGCATAGATGAGTGTGGCCATGTTTGCTGAGTTCAAGTAGAAATCTCAATGGCTGGGAAAAATGGAAACAGGTAATTTTTTCTCTCCTTCCCCCTTTCCCCCATTTTTTTTTCTAATGGCAAAATGAGAACATTTGAGGAAGCACTGAAAAAAATCCTTTGAAATAAATGAAATTGTTTTCAGCCTAAATTTTCACACATTCAAGATGTATCACACAAAATATTTATGTAATACAGTATATACTGTTAAATAACAGCAATTCCTGTTGGAGATGTGACAGGTTCTAAAAAAACCTGAGAAAAAAGAGGGAAACTTGTTTTTTCTTCTCTTAGGAACTTTTTGTGAGAGTTTTCTTTTTCAGATTTTCTGTGGAAAATGTAAAAGATATTTGTGAGCTCTGGAAAAAAGTTTAGAATAGGTGAAATGCTTTTCAAGACGGTGTGTTTACTTGTTCAAATTGTGCAGCATGAATATTTTATGACTGTCTACAGCATTGGATAGTAATTTCTATGTATACTATAGACATATACAGCAAATTTTCAAGGATATGTTTTCTGTTTAAAATATTTTGACAGTGGTATGCACTGAAAATACATTGTTAAAGAGTTCAGTGTTTTAAAGTGATAAGATTAGGCTCCTTTCCCAATTCCATCCTAAACTGGTTGTTATCTGTTGCTGGCCCAATTCCAAGTAAAGCAACATTAGGATGGGAGGTTTCATATAGCATTTTAAAATCCACTAATGAGCCATCTCTCATGAAGCACTCTGCCCATTTCAAATTGTGCCACTTTTTGCATGAGAAGGCAGAGCAAAAAAAAGCAGCACTTTTGGAATCACCTCAGACCTTTCAAACACCATGCTACCGCAACACAGCAAGTAAGCACAGAGACTTGAAAACAGATGATTTTTTTTTAAAGGCTCAGCCTTGCTTTGCAAATGAGTTATAGGCAGCCTTGTATGAAAAGGTTAAAAAAGCTGTTAGCACCTGGGAGCCAAAATGGTTGCGTCTCAACTAACACAAGAAATCCATTTGCAATCGTTGCTAAAATGGATTATAATGACTGTTTGAAATGGGCCTCTAATTGAAATCCAAATATGTTATTTGCATAGGAAGAGTCTCATACAATAACATTTTATTTCATTTACTAATTTTTTTTATTTTCAACTGTTAGTTTTTCTTACCTCTCAGACTGCTAGAACTAAGAAACATTTTCTAAGGTGGCATGGGATGCAGCAGTTTGCAGCACTCTCTTGCTCTCTGTAGTTTTGGGCATGATTTTACTTGTAGAAATTAAGGCATTTATACTTTATATTGCAAATAGTGTCATTTTATATGGTAACTATAGGTCAGTGGTACCATCCTTCAAAGAAGCTACATATCTACCCCATGCCAACCACCAAACACACATAGAAAAATTAAAGCTATTAATGGTAAGTGTAAACAATAATTTTTTTATTACTAGAGAACCTCTGAGACAAGACTCTTCCTACACTTGTTGAACCTTAGCCAGCCCTTGGGTATCTGGAGTGAACAGAAGTGCTTGCAAGTCAAACTTATGACACAAAGTGGTGTGCAAGCTTTCAAGAAGTCTTTATTAACCTTGGAGTTCAAAGATAAATGTTTCCTCATATTAAAACAAATCTTTCAAGATGAACGGCAGTGCTTCAAGAAACAGGGTGGTTGGAACCTGTCTTTGTGCCAACTGGTAACCATAACCAACCACACATCACATTCAGCCACTTTCCTAAAAAAATGAGTTGGTGACACGTTGAGAAATGGTGCTCAGAAGAGCCATATATGTAATTCCCTACACCACTGAGTGAATATCACTATTATACATGATACATTTTATGTTGTTAAAGCAGCAAAAACAAAACAAAACAGCTTTGATAGGAAAGTGGTTTGCATGTGTTTAAATCCCCCTCACAAGTTCCCACCTCAAGGAAATACTCAGTTACACGCGCACGCGCGCATGCACACACACACAGCTTCAAAATTTAAGCAACAGAGCAGTCTTAAGCAGAATTACACCCTTGTAAGTCTAAGCATATTTTCCCTTAGCCACTAGACCACAGTATCCAGGCCCTTCCCTAACACAGAGATTGTGGGTGGCAGAGATATTTGAAATGATTCACCACTTCAGACTCCAAATTTCAAGTCATCACAAATTTCAAGTCATCACATAACATAGATGTAAACATCAAGCTGCCACTGGCACTGTGTAATTTTTTAATTTATTGAATAAACAATAGGTGATCATTTGACAATATTTGTCTGATCAATGTATGTTATTAATATTTTCCAATGTATGTATTTTCCCACAAAACTGTACAAAATTGTTTTCATGTAGAGCAAAGCTATGTTCCTGTATAGAAAAACAGACTGATCTGAAAACAAATAACCGACCTAGCTAGAATTATTTCAAACAACATACCATAAAATTGGATCAACTCGTGTCCCAGCACTGGTCGACGTGACCACCTATTAGGATGCCATTTCTGGAAGGGGGAAATTGCTGGAGAGAGCTTTAACATTTGCAGGTGCTGCTTTATCTGTTTTCCTGGCCTTGGAGCTCGATGGCTCCAAGGCTAGACTTTTCCATGGTTCACATGTGGGGGTGGGGATTTGCTGCAACATATTATCAACTGCTTTGGCGCCTTTTTGCCAGAACTGTCTTCTCTTGTCTTCCTCATGTCTTCAGTAAAATCCTTGAACCCATTATTGTCTGAACAGGGAAACTGACATTAAAACAGTTCTCCATTGTTATTGTTGCCAACTTCATGCTTCCATCACCGGCTGAGATTGCACACGTTTTATCAGCGATTATGGCTTTTTTCCAGGGAATCTCAGGCTGAGATTCCTTGGCTGAGCACTGAGAGCCCTACTCTTGAGGACTATGTTGCAAAATTCGTATAGGACAACTTGGATTTAGAGGCCCTGAAGTCTGATATTGCTACGGCAGCCCCCACTGAACAATAATCACTTGATGTGCGACTGAGAACATTCAGTGTTGGACGGGAGGTGACTCTGGTCTCACATCCGGATGACTCTCGCACTCCTGATGAGGAGTATTGGATTTTACCACCGCGAAGTGGACTGTTCCGGGTGGGGGGATGCAACTCCGATGGTTCGTGGAAATGCTCTGAATGCTGGAATAGCGCAGCATGATTCACCTGACTGGTGGGAAAGGCTTATGACTCGGGTTCAGACTCCGAATCCTTAAGTGACACCCCAAGAGATGCTGAACGGTGGGACCAAGAGAGGAGCGAATACCAGTCTGAGATTTGCAAGTTGCACCATGACATGTAGCTGCTCCAGATCCAAGCACAGCTTGTAGAAGCAGCTTGTGCTCCAAACAAGGATGGTACTCAGGTTGGACCCGCTACCGTCACTGCCATTACCCAGGCTGGTGCCCAGACTGGAGGAATTGTGTCCCCTCCACCCTTGGGGCAGCATCCCTTATTTCAACCAGGACAGCCGGTGTCACCTGCCCTGGTACTGCCAGCATTGGCCCCGATGCCTCGTAGACAACTGAATGTGCAATTCAATGGCACCCCTAACTGTCTGTCTTACTTCCTGGTGCAAGTGGATGCCCATATGCAAGACTATGGTAGACAGTATGACAGTGAGGTTGAACGGGTCCATGATGTGGGAGCTTTACTGGAGGGGACAGTGGTGGACTGGTACATGGAATTATTTCATCGACAGACCCCCGAACTCTACTCACTCCAGAAGCTTATGATGGCCTTACGTTGGCGCTTTGAGAACCCTTTCTTGGGAGAACAAGCTAAGCAAGACATTTTGCGAATGTGCCAGGGAAAGAAATAGTTTGTGGAATTCTCCGAGAGCTTTCAGGCTTTAGCTAGTAAAATACCCAATTGGCCGGAACAGATGTTGGTGCATGCCCTCAAGGAGGCCTTACACCCTGAACTTCGTTGTTGGTCATTGATGATTGGTAACCCAAATACCCTCATGGAATGGATAATGATGGCCAGTGAAGCAGAAATGAGAATGGTGGAAGCTCAGATTTATGATACTAAGTCCTCTCTCAGCCGCCGTCCAGGGCAAGTGGCCCCAATGGGGCCTCTTAGAGTCGTCGGTCGCCAATCTTCTGAGCCTGAAGAGACCACATACACCCGCTGTCGCCAGCTGGGTCCCTGCCTTTACTGTGGAGACAGCAGTCATTTAGCCACCACTTGTCTGACCAAGCCAGCAGCTAAAGGCCCACCCCAAATGTGGTCAACCAAGCCTTCAACTTCCAAAGGAACTTCCAAGGAAACCTAAGAAGGGGATCCCAAAGGTAGCATTGGGACAGAATCCATCCCCCCACCGATTCCGATGGTGAAGTGGTAGGGATTGGATTCATGAGTAACTCTCACAACCCAGATCCACCTCCTGATGCTGCCGAAAGGGTGAGTGCCGACTGGGGACCCCTGATACTGATTGTCATCAACTCCCCAAAAGAAACCAGGAAGATGGTTCAGGCACTGGTTGACTCGGGATGTTCACACTGCCTCATGCATCCCAGTGTAATCGAAGGGTTAGGTCTTACCCCAATTCACCCAGATGGATGGCCATCCAATGGAGGGGCCGCCTGCGGCTTTCAAAACCAAAAAGGTCTTAGTTCAGTGAGCCCAACATTGGGAATGCCGCAGTTTCATCATTGCCAACTTAGCCAAATACTCTGTAATCCTGGAGATGCCCTGGCTGGAGGAACATGATCCAACCATCAAATGGGCGGATCACATAGTGCAGTTCACTGATCCTCCTTGTGGCAGCCATGTGCGCTTGAGCCCCCCAACCAGCTTAGAGGGAACTGAGGGGGTGGCCTTTTCTTTGGAGAGTCCATCTGGACTAGCTACTGGCATTCTGATGCCTTACCGGAATTTGAGTAGGGTGTTCGAAGAAAAGGAATGTGATACATTGCCCCCACACCTTAAAACTGACTGTAAAATAGAATTGGTTCCCAGTGCCAAACTGCCCAAGGGGTGCCTCTACCCCATGAGTTGGATGGAGGATGCTGCCTTTTGGGAATTTGTGGATAAAAACTTCACTTGGGACTTTATTCGGATGGCCACTAGCAGCTATGCCACTCCAGTACTTTTTGTTAAGAGGAAGCATGGATCTCTCTGTTTATGCATGGACTATCGAGGTCTCAACACCGTTTCTACCTGCAATAAATAGTCCCTACCACTAATCAAAGACTTGTTGGCCAGTTTGGGAAAGGGGCACTTGTTTACTAAACTGGACTTATGGGAAGTGTACTATTGTGTTCGAATAGCAGAAGGTTTTGAACATTTAACAGCTTTTAATGCCTGATATGGCCAATTTGAGTACCAAGTGATGCCCTTCGGGTTAAGTGGAGCCCCTGGGGCATTTATGAGCCTTATAAATGATGTCCTTCAAGATTTACTGTTCAAAGGAGTAGTTGTGTGCTTGGATGATGTGCTCATTTACCCCCAGGATGTGGAATCTCATGTGTTTTTGGTGCAGGAAGTGTTGAAAATGCTTTTGGACAACTCCCTCTTTGTTAAAGTGACTAATTGTGCATTCCATCAGGAAAACCTAGATTTCTAGGGCTATAGAATCTCTGCCAAGGGAGTAGAAATGGACACCTCCAAGGTCCAAGATGTGTTGCGGTAGCCACCACCCACTAGCCACAAGCAATTACAGTCATTTTTGGGCTTTGCAAACTTTTACCGTGACCTTATCCCCAATTTTGCTGAACTTGTCTTGCCCCTCACAGACTTACTCCATACCAAAGGAAAGGGTTCCTCTGCCTCATGTCCCAGCACACCCCTTGGGTGGACAGATTCCTGCTAAATGGCGTTTGATGCCTTTAAATGGGCATTCACTTTCAAATCCATTCTGAAGCATGCCAATCCTACCCTCCACATTTGTAGTACATGTGGATATTTTCGACAAAGCCCTTGGGGCAGCCCTCCTCCAATGGGGAGAGGATGGCAAATTGTACTCCTGTGCTTACCTATCTAAAAAGTTTACTGGCTCTGAAGTGAATTAGACTGTGGGAGACAAACAGACAGGGGCTATTAAACATGCTTTAGCCACTTGGAGGAACTGGTTGGAGGGGGCAGCAAGTCCATTTAAAGTGTGGACTGATCATAAGAACCTGGCTGCACTGAGTACTCCAGGCCACCTGTCGGCTAAGTAGCTTCACTGGGCTGATTTCTTCTCTCATTTTAATTTCAACATTCACTTTTTCCTGGATAAATCCAACCATTTGGTGGATGCTCTGTCCCGCCTCCTGGGGGCGGCGGCTGAGGGAGTGGAGTTGTGGACTCCTCAAACCATTCTTTCCCCCGCCCAGCTGGGCATGACCATCACTACCTGGTTGCAAACACCTCCAGAACGCACCCGTTTCTGTCCCGCTTGTTTCCCCTCCTTCCAAACTTCTCTCCTCCTTTTTGGTGGCGGGCAAGCAACCCATCTCCCCCGCTGAGGGCGGTCCATTGCTGAGTGACAGACTGTGGAGGTGTGGTGATCTGCTGTTTGTGCTGCTTGCTCTCCACAAAACAGTCATCCAGCAGGGGCATGATTCCAAAACTGCAGGACATTTTGGCTTTGTAAAAACACTTTGTAAAAACACTTAGGAGGCAATTTCGGTAGTGCTCAATGCGCAAAGATACTGATGCCTATATCAGGGGTTGCCTTACATGTGCAACGGCAAAGAACAACCCTGGTAAACCACAAGGGATACTGCATCCAATCCCAGCCCCTGATGGCCCCTGGAAGGTCATCTCGATGGATTTTATCACTGATTTACCTGCTAGCCTTGGCAAGACTGTGATTTGGATGGTAGTAGATTTGTTTTCTAAACAGCCACATTTCATTCCTTGTTCATCCATTCCAAGTGCTCCTAAACTGGCAAAAATGTTAATCCAGCATATCTATGACCTATATTCTGTGCCCAATAAAATAATTTTGGACAATTCGTTTCTAAGGCGGATTCCACATGGGCCAAAAACAGCGGTGTGAAAACAGTGTGAAAATGGTGTAAAAGAGTTTAAAACAGTGTGAAAGGCTTTACACAATTTTCACACCATTTTCACACCACTGTTTTTTGCCCATGTGGAATCCATCTAAGTTCTGGAAGGCGTTCTTACTGCTCTTGGGGGTGGAGCAAGTCTCATCTTCAGCCTATCATTCCCAATCAGACGGCCAGTCAGAACGCACCAATCAAACACTGGAAGAATGCCTCAGGTGCTATAGCAACTACCAACAAGATAACTGGGTGGACCTTTTTTTGTATGCAGAATATGCTTTCAACAATGCAATGCATAGTAGCACAGGAAAAACTCATTTTGAAGTTGTCTCAGGATGCTCAGCCAAGCTCCTCCCCTTTCTGGATCAACCTGCTGCCGATCCTTCTGAATTACAGGAATGGATTCAGCAGATTGTGGATAGCTGGGATCCCATCCTACGAGTCCTCCAGAAAGCTAAAGATACTTTTTAAAAGGCTGATAAGCATCACCGCCCTATTGACTTGGCAGTCGGAGATATGGTTTACCTATCTACCAATAACCTCAGAGACATACATAAGTTCAAAAAACTGGGACATAAGTATATTGGCCTGTTCATGATTACTTGTATGATTAATGAAGTAACTGCTCAACTTGATCTGCCTGAGGCGCTGTTCAAAATTCACCCTGTTTTCCATTGCAGCCTTCTCAAGAAAGCCGCTTCTCCAGACACCTGGCACCCAGTACCATCTCTTCCTTTTCCAGTTCTGATTGATGGTGCCAAACACTTTAAAATCCAGGAAGTACTGGACTCTCGCATCTATCGCAACCGTTTGCAGTACCTGGTGTCCTGGAAAGGCTTTTTACCTGGGCAGAATGAGTCGGTGAATGCAAATGACATCAGAGCACCCCGACTCATCAAAGCGTTTCATCGTGCCTGTCCAATCAAACTGAGGGAAGGGTCTTAAAGGGGGCAGAAATGTCAGGATGCCATTGTGGGGAGAGCTTGAGCATTTGCAGGTGCTGCTTTATCTGTTTCCCTGGGCTTGGAGCTTGGCAGCTAGGATGGGCCTTCAGGCTGGACTTTTCCTAATTGTCTTGGTTCATGTCTTGGGATTTGCTGCAACATATTATCCACTGCTTTGGCGCCGTTTCGCCAGAACTGTCTTCTCCTGTCTTCCTCCAATAAAATCCTTGAATCCATCAAATCAGTTATTGTCTGAACAGGGAAACTGACACCACCATGCTATAGTCAGGTGCCCCACCCGTTGGATGGGCTACCTGACTTTAAAATACCAAAGTATTATATGATTAAAAAGGCTTCTACTGTATACATTGATGCAGGATATTTGCTGCTAAAGAATCACTGTTAAATTTCCACCCATACAATTTGCTGCTATTTGCTATTTTTCACTGTGCAGTTCAGGTAGACAAACTGGCTGCTGCGTAATATACTGTCCTGCATAACTGTTTTGGTGAGAGAACTCATAACTGTTATTCTTATTTCATTGTAAAATTAGGCTAGGTATACTAGTTTGTTATAGGATACAGAAAACAGTTTGCAAAAATATTTCTGATAATTTCACTTATTACTTTCATTTCAAGTGGTTTATTAGCCATGTTTCAAAATTATTTGGGGGAATTCTTTCTTTAAAAAGTGTACTTTGGCATCTGGGAGTGCTCTGGCAAACAAGCTGACATGCCTAGGTGTTTGGATCTCATCTCAGCCTGGAATACCAATGAAGTATAAACTTTAGCAACCTCAGACAACATGGAAGCAGGCACGATATAGCAAGAGCAGGAAGCACGGCTTTTTCTGGAACCTGGCCAGGGACCCTTCAAATGGGAAGAAGAGGAACCACTGTGTGAACAAGAACCTGGCAAGTATTTCTGGGGGAAGGTGTGAGAGACAGAGGCCCATTCCACACGGGCCATAAAGACTGGTGTGGGGTCGGTAAAAATGCCATTGTGGGGGAGGACTTTGCACAGCAGTCACTGTTGGAGCACAGTGGCAGCTCCATAATGGCACCTCCATAATGGCATTTTGGAAAACACCAGCATCCACCCAATGCCAAGCAAATGGCACCAGGTGGATGCCAGCGTTTTCCCCATGCCAGCGCAGATCCCCTCTTACCTTGTCTCCTGGTCGCCGTCGCTCTGGAGAGGCCAGGGGGCATGCCTCCTGGCCTTCGCTCCTGGAGGCATTGCCATGGCCATGGGGGCATGTCCCCTGGCCTCTCCAGAGCGACGGCGACCGGGAGACAAGGTAAGAGGGGATCTGCACTAGCGGGCACATGCAAATGTGGCCCCATGGGCTGCTGGAGCACCGGGGCCATTCGCAGGGCTCCATGTGAATGGCCACAAGGGGTGCATCGGTGGCAAGTATGCCGGTGCATCCCCACTTGCGAGGCCTGTGAGTTGTGTAAACAACAATTTAAAGCTAAGCTGTGTTTTGCTTTTTTTGTAACATGAACTACGATTCAGGTCCTAGGAATTGTGTGGAGTTGTAATTAATGTAAAATTCTGGGAACTTTTTTCCTGGCATGCCCTTACTGAACAACTGAACATGGTTGTGACACCCAGTTATAATTTTTAACTGGTGGAACTAGAGGAATGTATTTGGGGGAGAGATTGATTCTAAATTGCATTGCTGCATGAAACTAATTTAATCACATTAAACTAAATGGGATAGAATTGGAAGCTAGGAAGATATCTGTTCTGCATATACCTAAATCAGCAATGACAGGATGGAGATACAAAACTTTCTTTGCCTTTAAATAGAGATTATGTTATGCAGAATATACCATGAAATATACATATGAGGACATGATTTATGATTCTAGTGGATCTTCCAGACTAACCTGTATACTTTTCCAGTACATCTACTATACAAAGGAGCTACCCCCCCCACCTACTTTTCTGGTTGCTACAATCCATTTTTCCACTGAAATTCATAGACTTCAAAGAATAGTCAATGGTTGGGACTTGTTGCATTATTAGTGCAGTATAGGTCATGCAAACTCTTATACTGGTTTGCTTGTACTGGGTGACTAGTAACATTTTTAGCATAAATACTAGAATACTGGCTCTCAAACAATTTGAAGTGGAAATCACTTTTCAGGAACCTCTTGTCAAGCAACTTACTGCTGCTTTACCTCTCCCAAGCATAAAGCTCAGGAATTGTACAGTTGTTAGTACTGAACAAATTTATATTTCATTATTTATTTCATTGTACTCTGCCTTTCTCCCCAATGGGGATCCAAAGGAGCTTACTTCATTCTCCTCTCTTCCGTTTTATCCTTACAACAACCTTATGAGGTAGGTTAAACTGTGACAGAGTGGTCGAAGGTCACCCAGGTCCAAGGTCACCCAGCTAGCTTCCATGGCATGAGTGAGGATTTTAACCTGAACCTCCCAGATACTGATTTGACATTCTTAACTACTATACCACACTGGTTGTCCATGCTTAGAATTTATAAATATGTATCTACTAAGCAAAATACTTTATTTCATGGCCATTTCACACATTATAGAGAAGCAAATCCAATTTGGTCATATGATCTTTCTGTACTCTCAACTCACACTGATTTTTTTTTCTTCTGGCCTGGCCTCACAACCTGTCCTGGCCTCACAACCTGGCTTCAATACAATTGTGGTGGATTCATTTGGTGGTGGATTCATTTGAAATTAAGCATTTTCATTAACATGCTTATTTATGTTCAGAAAAGTAGGAGAAAGCTACATTTTTAAAGGACAAAGAACTATACTTTTACTAAAAGATATACAGAAAAGCTTTACTTTTAAAGGACAAATTAACCATTATAATGAAAATACAGGCAAGTTTTTAAATCCTATTTACAATAGATTTTTAGTGTTGGCTAGCATTACATGTATTCAGGTTAAATAGAAATGACTCTCAAAAGTACTGTAGACTTCATTTGAATTGGTAGAAGAACTGTATTGACTATTGGTGATGGGAAATGCAGACAAACAGATACCTAAAATGTTGAGACATTAGGCTTTTATTCTGACTGTATCTGATTAATATTTCCTATTGTGAAAAATTAATATTTAGTGCATTAAATAAAAATTTGAGCATTCATTGTGTGTCCTTAACTAAATTGATCATGTAAATGTTCATTCAGAAGAAAAGTTTACTGCATAACCCAGAAAAATTCATCTTGGGTTGATTTTACCCAATTAGAAATTAAGCATGAATAACTGGTTTTAGGGTTTTGGAGTAAAACTTAGTTTAGTTCCTTAGATTATTTTTCCCCAATGACCAAATGATTTTATATCACCATATGAATGATTTTTAAAAAATAAAATAAAAGGGAGGTATTCTTGTAACATTTCCCAAATAATTTTTCCCCTCTCTCTGTCTTTGGATCTTTGTGAATGTTCAGACCAAAATCAAGGGAAATATCCAAATCTCACTCCCCAAATTTATTTGATTTGATGACTTAGAAAAGCTGAACATTATCAAAATATTTCCTAATGTTATAAATTAGCTCTAAGTGCCATAAACCATTTGGTAGTTTTAGTCACCTCTTCTGCACCAGCAGTTCCATCTTTTGGGCACTGAAATTGATTTTTCTCATCTTAGCATGTGAAGATCCAGAGTGTGCCCCTTGCCCCATCGCCTGGGAGAGTACAAAGGCACCAACAACAGAGGATGTGAACGCACCTTTTCGAGCACCTGAAATGGCAGCATCAGGAGCATCAGTACGAGTAGACTGTGTTGAGGTAGTTCTCCCACACTATACTATGAAACCAAAAGAGTTTGGGGATACTACACACTGATGAAGGCTGCCTCTTACTATACTGACCTTCATGCAAAATGTTTGCTGTGTGTTAGAATATGCACATTTTCTTTGTATGGTCATGAGAATTTGCCCTTTCCATGATTGAACTTGTGCTTATGCATACACTAAGCCAGTTCCTAGAACTCAATTTAGCCATGTGCTTTGAAGATCAATGTTACTACTTCTAATATAGTGAAAGCAGCCACTATGCTTTGTGTAATTCAAACAAAAAAACCCACAATTATAACAGTTAGTAGTACCGACAAAGTTGAAGATAGTGATGTAGTTTAATGTAGGAAGACTATTAGCAAACTTTCAAATTTCCCTGAAAGTCTTCAATCTAGTATCACCACTGCTTCAGAATATTCTTTTTGCTGATGCGAGGTTGTAGGTCACTCCTGTGATAAACAGTTACACAAAAAGGACTCACAATTATCAGATTTCAGAGAGCTTGCAAGTTTGGTACGGGCACGTCTATGAGAACCACTTTGGATATTCCAGAGGAAGTATAAATGATTTATGCATGTTCTTCCTATACTTTGGATATCATCACTAGTAAGGAAATATAGATGTGCTTCATGGAGGGGTAGGCATCCTGTCCCTAAATTAAGAAAATGCATACCTTCTAGTAAGGATAAATGGACTCTCACTTTCAGCAAGAGAAGAAAGATTGAAACAGGAAGCCAAAGTTGTATGTTATTCCTTTGCAGTTCATTGTAGCTTCCAAAATGGCTGGGTTTTTTAAATAGATAAAGGGAAAGACCTGCTGATCTTACGATTTTGAGTATGGGAGTGACTTACAATGCATTCTTATTAGCAAAAATAGTAATCTTCAACATGATTAAGTTTGCTATTTTTTGAAGTATCTTGTCATATATATTGTTTGATAATTTCATAATTTTGTATAGTGCTGAAATTGGAGGGTTTCCATGTATTTAAAATTAAAATGTATTTTATTTGCCCTAGCCATTTTTCATGCTAGCCATTTTTCATGTGTTAAATAACAGCAGGGGGCTGATTTGTGAAGCCCAGAGATGCATATTTTAATCATGGGTATTTTGTACTCTTTATGATATAATTTGCACAATATGAATGGTGCATATTCTTGAGAGGCTTTTTATATAGAGTACTGGAACAGAGATATAATCCATTAGTTATGTACATCAGCATGGGAATACGTGTCTGTTTCATGAGTTGATGGCACAATTGAAAGTATGATTTTAATATTAAGGACCAAATTCAGACCAGTATTGTAAAATAATTGTATAGCAATATATTGGTCTTTGATAAACGTGAAAGTGCTTTATATGTTATATATGTGAGTATAGATCATTATCAGAAATCAGTGTGGAACAAATGAATTCTCTTTTATTAAATTTAGTAATAATTACATTTTTAATGAGAGAGTTGTTATATTTTTGTTTTCACTTTCTTTAATATATTTATTATGCACTGTAACCTTTTAAAGACTTTTAAAAATGGACATCTGATAGTGTCTATCTTCCTATCTTTGGTTTTTATAGATATTACAAATTATGTCAGGTATGCATTACCTGCGTTGAATTAAATTGCATTTGTCAAAACTGAAATGCAAAGCACTTTTCCAATGTTCACAAGGAACTCCCCCCTCACTTTGCATGATGTTTCTTTCACTATGTAGATACCGATGTGAAAAGTGGAATATTGGGTTATTGCTTCCTGTGTGGTTCTAGATGGCAGTGCCAAAGAGAATGTAACAAAGGGGCTACTATCAAGAAAGTACATTGCAGTCTAGGGCATTTTTTGCATGGTCCAAATATCCTGGGATGGGGCAGTGACTTACCCTGGTTTGTGCAAGACTTTCGCATGGTTCCTGGTCCTAAATTGGGAGTGCGCCCACGGGATTTCCCTTATCCTGGAATTTTCAAAACTTGCCAAATTGGTGGTTCTTTTCACATATCCCACGGTGATCCCACTGCCATGCAAACACTGTGGGAGCTGGGCCGGTTTATTTTTCCTGCCTGGCTGCTTGATCTTCCTGCCCCAGCAGCCTGCCTCCCTGGCCTCCTCTTTGGATGTCACGTTCTTTTCTCCCACTGACCTTTGCAGCCTGCCCTTCCTGACACATCCCCCCCAAGCACTTTATTTTTCCCACCTCGCTGCCTGATGTCCCTGCCCCAGCAGGCCACCTCCCTGGCCTCCTCTTCAGATGTCACATTCTTCTCTCCCGCCAACCAACAGCCCTTCCTGACAGGTCCCCCCCAAGCATGTTTCCTGCTCGTGACAGCGGCCCACCAATATTGTTCCTTGCTTAATGGAGAGTGCGGGTCTGAAATTTCCCTGTTCCCCTCTTTGTGCATATTGTGTGCTCGAGAGGCTGTGCTTGGGAATTGCACTTGTGCGAAAGAAATGTGAGTATTTCATCCTGGTCTTAACTCGATTCCTACATGAAAACATGCAGCCGTGCAAAGGGAGGAGCCGAGATAACATTAACACAGAATTTACGATCCCAGTTGTACCCTGGTGTAATTATGCCATGCGGAAAATGCCTAGGTGCAGTATGTTACATTGAAACTGTAGTTTTTTCCCCAGCTAAAGATGCCATTGTGATCTGAAGTGATATCAGGACAGTAGTTGCATCCAAGATCTAAGCATATGCTATTAAAAATATAAAGGCTGAATGTGACAAATGCATATGTGAATACTTATTGGAGAGTTGGGTGCCATAGGTGCCTGTTGATGGTATGAGAAACCAGTATCGATGCTATGTGGTGTGTATGATGTGAAATGGCTTCTGCATAGGAACAGAAAATGACTAGTATCAAGGCAAAGCGTGAAATTGCTTGTAAATTTCACTATCTTTAATGGATCCAGTAATTTTCTTCTGCATTTTAACTGAAGTTCCTTAGGTAGCGAGGATCAAAATACAATTTTACACCATGCATTACAATTAAAACAATCACTAAAACTTAATAGTAATTATTATTAAACCAAAACAATAGCTTAAGAATAGAGAGAGCCAACCCTCTCCCCGTTAATCTTGCTAAACCCCTGTCTTCTAGCTAATGCTTATAAAATAGGTACAGCTAACAGATATCTACAAGTTCCATAAACTGGACACTCTGAAAAGGCCTGTCTGGTAGTAACCTGCCTTCATTCAGAAGGTAAGGCCAAATTGAACTGGGTCTGAATTTGAATTGATGAAACTGAGTTGTAAGTCAGTGGAGTTCTTCCAAAACTGATGAAATATGTTCACAGTAGCTCAGTCATCAATGTTGCTACTGCACTGTGAACTAATTTCCAATCAAGAACTGTCTTTAAAGAAAGCACCACATAAAATATGTTGCAGTAGGCCAGTCTGAATGTAATCAGAATATTGATATTTCTGGCCAAATTTTCAATACAAATATATTTAAAATCACTGAAAGCTAATTTGAGATTAAATGGCAGGCCATGGAAGCTAGATATTTCAGGAACTACCCCCCTCAACGGCCGCTCTCCCCACAAAACAAAACCTGTTTAAACCTTGCAGTTTGTTTTTGTTTTGAAATTTTTATTGTGTGTTTTATTTATTTTTCTAATTTTTGTGTAGCAAGTCTTACTGGCTTCAGTAGTTCAGGATTAATATTGAATTGTATATGATTTTCAGGTTCTTCTGTTGTTGATTTTTAATGGTAGTTTCATTAAAGTTTCATTAAAGTTTTATATGAATACTGTATTGAAGTGAAAGGTTTGGATGAACTAATAATCTCTGAAACATTACCAGTAATAGTAAAGCTACTCATACTGTATATATGCATGTGCAAATTTACCTCAAAACTATGACTCATCCTATGGAAACCTGTAGAAAGCTGGCTGCTTTGTCAGGAGACTCCAAGCAGCCCCTACTGGTGAGGCTGCTTCCATACCCAGTGCTGGCTCAGGGCAGCCCCAACGAGGCTTTGGCACTAGCAGGCATGGAGGAAGCTGAGGCTGGGAACGGTCACCCATGCCCAGTTGGGCCAGCAGCAGTCAAGGCACTGAGACCTGGGGTGTGGTGGGGTGGGCCCAGGGGGCCTGTAGCCTATCCCATCTAGCCCAGAGGACAGCCAATGGGAGAGTGGCAGCCTTTACAGAGGAAAAGGTGGAAGACAGAGCAATCACTATGCCCCAGAAAAAGGCCAGATGGGGCTGGAGAGAGGAGGATTGTGGGCAGAGCTGAAAGGGGGTGGTAGACTGTTTTAAAAAGCCTCTTCTGGAGGTCAAGGAAGGGCATGGCTCTGGACTTGAAAAGAGCAACTGTTCTGAATTTGACAGGTGGACTAGAAGAGTCTCGATTCAGAGAACATCCAAAATCAGCAATGTGAGTGAACTGTTGTGCTCTTGGAAACAGCCTCTCCCTTCTTTTTGTTTTTTTGCATTGTTCATTTCTTTTCTTGTAATTTTTTGTTGATAAAGTAAACTTTATTTTTAAAAACCCTAACTCCTGTCTGTCAGCACTCAAAATATAAGTTCTTCTCATCTTATTTTCTTCTGACTAAATTATTTTCTAGTCAGATCTTAACTTTTTCTAGTACAATTCCTATCGACTGGCTTTTTTTTATTGGTTAGTGTACATTTTGGTGTTCTACTCATCACACATGGGAACTACACTTTCTGTCTAAGTCTTACATGACATTAATCTAAAAAGTTGCTTGGAAGTGATTCTGGGCCTAACTTCACAACCATTCTCCCTGGGTCTAGCTTAAGAACATAAGAACATAAGAAAGAGCCTGCTAAATCAGACCAGAGTCCATCTAGTCCAGCACTCTGCTACTTACAGTGGCCCACCAGATGCCTTAGGGAGCTCACATGCAGGATGTGAAATCAATGGCCTTCTGCTGCTTCTGCTCCCGAGCACCTGGTCTGCTAAGGCATTTGCAGTCTCAGATCAAGGAGGATCATGATTGTTAGTCATAGGTCGACTTCTCCTTCATAAATCTGTCCAAGCCCCTTTTAAAGCTATCCAGGTTAGTGGCCATCACCACCTGTGGCAGCATATTCCAAACACCAATCATGTGTTGCATGAAGAAATGTTTCCTTTTGTTAGTCCTAATTCTTCCCCCCAGCATTTCCAATGTATGCCTCCTGGTTCTAGTATTGTGAGAAAGAAAGAAAAAATTCTCTCTGTCGACATTTTCTACCCCATGCAGAATGATAGGCACAGAGCAAGCTCTGTCCTCAGAGCAAAAGCTCTGACCAGTTACAAAAATAACCATCCAAAAACTTCTTCAGTGTTCAGAGATTTATTGTTTATTTCAATTCTGCACAGAATGGGAACTCTCTCTCCCAAAGCAGGCAAGAGGAGGTTCCAAAGGGCTGGGTGTCAACGTAACATAATTTATACCTCCACAAAACATCCCACCCTGCCTTCTGAACATTGGTTCAGGTCCAGAAGACGTACAGACTTGGTCATCATCTCCCCACCTTCTATCCACCTTCTTATGGTCTTCCCCCAAATTAAAACCATCTTACATAAAGGTTGTCATGTCAACCAGTGGTTGCTATATCAATCAAGCCTTTGTCTGTGTCTTTTGTAACTTTCTGCCTTCCACCTTATCTCTGTGCTGCGAGGTTACAAATTCCAACATGCTCTTACCAAACTTTCTAAAAAGTACAGCCTGTGTTCCCTCTGTGGGCTTCTCCTCCATGCTTTTCTGACTAATACATTTTTCTTATAAAGTGTTTAATCTTTATAAGTCACTTCTAATATACTTTGTGTAATTAAATATATTTTGGCTTAAATACATTATAAGATAATGTCCCTATCAATAATTTTATAGACTTCAATCTTATCCCCCCTCAGACATCTCCTCTCCAAACTAAAGAGTCCCAAATGCTGCAGCCTCTCCTCATAGGGAAGGTGCTCCAGTCCCTCAATCATCCTCGTTGCCCTTCTCCGCACTTTTTCTATCTCTTCGATATCCTTTTGGAGATGTGGCGACCAGAACTGAACACAGTACTCCCAAGTGCGGTTGCACCACTGCTTTATATAAGGCATGACAATCTTTGCAGTTTTATTATCAATTCCTTTCCTAATTATCCCCAGCATAGAGTTTGCCTTTCTCACAGCTGCCATGCATTGAGTTGACATTCCCATGAAACTATAAACTAAGACGCCCAAATCCCTTTCCTGGTCTGTGACTGACAGCACTGAACTCTGTAGCATGTATGTGAAGTTTGGAATTTTTACATCTCTTTACTATGTGCATTACTTTACTATGTGCATCGTGCATCACTTTTCATGTGCATCACTTCAGAACCCTCCTGCTGCTACCTGCATTAGAGGTCGTCCTTGGGCAAAAAGTCAACATAAAATAAATAAGCTGGTGCTTGGGGATAGGGTGTGGAATTTGAGAGTTTATAAGGATTTTTAAATAATGATTGCTGGGAATAAAATGCAAAATACATTGAAGAAATATATAATGGGTAAGGTGACACAGAAAAATGCATGATTATGGTATGAACGAGTGGGAGTTCCCTGAAGATCAGGAGACTTGGTTATCATTCCACACCCTGTGTAGTTCATTTTAATCTAAAAGGGTCAAGGACCACCTCCAGAATCTGAATAATTCCATGGTTAATAACCTCAGTTGAGTATTCAGCCAGGTGAGTTACTCCCAGTGACAAACATCCCAGGGCATCTCTGCCACTTTTTGGAACTTGATTTTTTTCCCCAGGCCTCTGATGGCCATCTCAATGGAGTTTCATAGCTTAAAAGGGGTTTTCGGGGGACAGCTTGCCCATTAAAACTTGGGAGAAGTTTTAGCATCTTAGTGAATACTCATAATTAGGAGAGCACAATAAATCCTAGCCTGAGAAAATAATAAAAATCGTTAATTAACCTAGTGGAAAAAAGATGAAGTTTTCCATTACAGCTAACAGGTTTTTTTCCACCATGGGGAATGTGCATGATGGTTAAACATTAATTCTAACAGTCATAAGGATGTCTGCTTATTTTGTATTATGGCCTATGTGTAGAAAGATATCAGCAGTGAAGTGTTAGCTCTGCCCACTAAGGAATTATAAAAATGTGAAGGAAATGTAGAGTGATTATTAAGATTTGGCTGTAAAAGCAAAAGCAAATGTATAACCATGTCAACCACATCGCAGAATGCCCAGGTGTGGGATCTATAGCTGAGGAAGTAAGCAGACTGAATGCTATGAGACTTAATTTGGCAAACAGTAGGGAAATTACTTTGATTTTAGAACAAATTTGACATGTTGACTGTATACACATTAAAGCAAACATAACAGTGACTAGAAAGAACAGAGGGATCTTATTAGTATAACTCACAATTTGACTAAAATAATTGAGAGACCATCTTTTAAGAGGCACTTATTTAAATATATTTTATTGGGGCTTGCAGATAAGGTTGGATTCTACAGATCTGCTATGCAAGCAGAGCCCTGGTTCAGTGGCAGAAGGAACCTCCTCCTGATGTGAGACCCATCCACATTTAAGCTTACTGTGGAAGATGTTCAGCTGACACTAGAACTGTTAAGAGAAATTCTCATAGTTCTTTTAAATCCCATTTCTGCCTGAAATCCAACAGCTGGTTTCTTTCCCTCTTTTTAGGAACTAAAGAAGTTTCAAGTCAGTTCCATTTTGATGAAAGAAAAATTCGAAGAGAGGAAGGGCAGGAAGGGAGGTTCTGCAGAATTTCAGAATTCCAGTCTGTAGATGTTCAGAAGAAGCCCCACGAAGCAGAGTAGTAAGCTGCAGTACTGCAGTCAAAGTTCTGCTTCCCGATGGAAGTCTGTTTCAGGTAGTTGGCCCAAGTTTATTTTTATTTATTGCAACTTTTGAAAAGACACATAATACTAAATCCAGTGATGCAATCATAATATAAAAGAATAAAAATGAAAGACTTCTTCTGCACCAAATATGTCTAATCTTAAAGTTTACTTAATTATAACTAGATAAAACATTAAAATCTTAAATGCTAACCTTGAAAAGATTCACATCTTTCTCTAATATAGCTAAATCCTTAATCTTCTACTCCTCAAGACCACAAATCATCAGTTCATTTCCCCCCTGTTTTACACAAAAAGTCTACCAAGGGTTTCCTATTGTCAGTAAATTTAGGTAGATTATTTTCTCTGACCAAATAAGTCAGTTTTGCCATCTCTGCCAATTCCAATAGTTTCACTGATCAGTTTTTCACTGTAGGTATAGATGAGGTTTTCCACTTTTGCACATATAATATTCATGCTGCTAATATCATATTTAAAAACAAAGTTCCATTATTTTTTCAAGTTGCCCCTTCATTAATCCCAAGAGGTACAGCTCTGGTTTCATTTGTCTCTAAAATCTTCTGGATTAATGTATGAATCTGTGTCCATTTTTTTATAGCTTCCACTAAAGATGATAAAATGATCCCTCATGGTGTTCACATTTTCAACACTGTATTGAAACATGTTTGTGCATTTTGCCAATTTCTCTGATGATAGATGCCCATGATACATAATTTTATAGAAATTCTATTTGAGGCTAGAACTTAAATTTCAGAACTTTTAAGCACATATTCTCCCAATATTCCATTTGCATATTATACCAAAAATTCATAATCCATTTTGTCATAAATCTTTCACATTTCATATCTCAAAAAAAGTTTATACATCTTAGCTATAACTATTGTTTGGACATAAATCCTGCTCAAATATGGTCTTCATAAGCGAAACTGTAAACTCTTTTATCAGCTTTAAATCTTTTTAACAGTTGTGCATTAACAAAAGAAAACTCATGACAGTTCTTTCCTTTTGTTATTAGTCATTCTCTCAATTGTTATTAATCATGCTATCAATTTAATTTTATAATCCCTTTGTGAAAAACAACAATGTCACAATATGTTATCACATGTTTTTAAATATCATTTCTCATCTGTACAGTGCTTTTTTATAGTGCAAGCAACATAGGTGTTTTATATTTATTCCCTGTTCTCAGAATAGCACAGCTAAGATAATACTTATTAAAATCTTTTAAAATTTTGTCACACCATAAATAGGCATGCCATCCATATTTCAAACCATGTTCCTCTAGATCTGACAGTCTTCCATTTCTAAGCATAATCCATTCTTTCAATCAAGCCAAACAACAAGCTGCAAAATATAATTTCAGATCAGGGTAAATGTAAGCCAGTGGCTTAGGGGGAGAAAATGGCACCTGGGTTCCCCCCCCCGCCCCCGGTGTGCCCCCCCCGCCCACACTTACCTTTTTCTGTCGGCTGAAAACATCTTTCTGCTGGCTGAAAACAGACCAGGCTGGTGGGGTGAAGCCAGGCCTGGTGGGTCGGGGGCGATTTTCCGGGGGGCCCTCAACAGTGCGCGCCCAGTGCATGGCGCACCCCTCTGCCCCTTATAGCTGTGCCTCTGACAAAAGCCTCCTCTTTGCGTCTTGCAATATTGTGTCTTAAATGCAAGGTTTTTTTCCCTTAACAAAGGCCGTTTCCGCACGGCCCATAAACGACGGCCTGGGGGCGGTAAAAACGCCGCCCCCAGGCCGCCGTTCGCACAGGTGCCGCTGCTTCAACGCAGCAGCGGCGACCTGAATGCGCTTCCCTCCCCCCAGGGCGGCGTCAGGCCGCCCTAAACAACAACCCTTTAAAGGGTTGTTGTTGGGGAGGAAGCGTCTTCCCGGAGGCGCGGTGCGAACCACGCCACCGGGAAGACGCATGGCCGCCCTCCCTCCGTTCTACTCACAATGTCCCTCCTTCGTGCGCCTGCTGGTGGTCGGAGCCCCGCCCACACCTGTCCTCCAGCCTCCAGGGGAGTCGGAGGGCAGCGTCAAAGCCGGGGCTCCAACGGCCAGCAGGCGACGACGAGGACATCGTGAGTAGAACGGAGGAGGCCGAAGAGGCGGCTCCGTGCGGAGCCGCCTCTCCTGCGGCGGCCTCCGCTTGGCCTGCTCGCACGCTTGCGCCCCCACACCGCCAGTACTCTTGGCGGCGTGGGGGCGCAAGGAGGCCATGCGGAAACGGCCAAAGTTAGGTATATCCTTCTGCTAATGTTTAGAAAGAATGTCAGAGTCTAACAAAGAAGTTGTAGCCAGCCTAAGTCTGACTCATTCTTCCATCCTTCCAGGGTCTGTAAAATGAGTACTCTACTTTCTGAGGCTAAAGTGTAGATGAGTGGGGAAGGCAATGGCAAACCACCCCATAAACATAGTCTTTCTAGGAAATATTGTGATGTGCTGTCACCCCATGAGTCAGTAATGACCCAGTACTTGCACAGAGGACTACCTTTACCTAGATGTTCAAAGACAGACAATAACCTACAGCTCCACCCTATGGTGTAAACATTAACAACTGCAAGGACCAAAGTGACAAACGGGTGTATTTGTCTCTCTATAAATTGAAATCCCTTGTTTAAGCGGGGGGGGGGGGAGAGAGAGAGAGAGAGACAGTGGCTATATTTTAAAATAGTGTTTTTTTCTGAAACTTTCTCCCTGTAACAATGGAAACTGCACAATTATTGAGTCACTCATATGGCTCCCAACTGAAACTTTTGCTTTAGAATAATGATCACACTATATAGACCTTTTTTTCATCTTGAACTTCCAATCTGCAATAGTGGACTCCTTTCCAAACTGCAGTTTTCTCACTGTTGCCATTGGACCAAACTACATGTGGCAGTGGTAGACAAGTGTTTCCTTTCCTGTGTTCATCTCAATAAGGTATAAAGTACATGTTGAAGAAGAGTTCCTTAACAATAAAAAAATCAAGACTTTAGTAGCCAATAATTATTTACTGATAGACGAGCGTGAATCATACTAGTATACAGCTATAACTGATAGACAAAATTCCTGCCCATAAGTAATTGAGGAAAGAAGAGAACAGATGTGGGAGTAGCTGTTGCAATATTAGTGATTAAAAATTATTCAATACTAGCTCAAAGCAATATGAACATATTATAATTAGTTTGTCATTTGGACGGTTCATTTATTCTCCAGTGTTAAATCCTATTCATGAACTGTCAATTTGATACCAAAAGTCCTACAGAGTTACTTCCCTATAATTGTGTGTGGGATGAAAGAAGGCTATCAGGTTGACACAGTGACCTCAAAGAGTTTCCAAGGTGCAGCCTAACTACACATGTAGAGAGATAGAAGTGAATATGGCAAGCCCAGGAGATGGAGCAGAGATTATATGAGTTGCTGTGCAAAGCTCAGTTTTACCTACACCAACACAAAATATGTTATCATGAACCTTGAAAAACCATAATACGTATAAGGGGAATTAAGAAGATGCCTCTACTACTCACAGTTAGAAAGATCAGCAATTTGTACTATTCAGCTTCTGTCATGAACAGAGCCTTTGGTGCCATGAAGAACATGTTTTAGATCCCTGTTTTCGCTGATCCATCAACTTGCATGTTTACTATAGTGCACATATTTGAGCTGAATGGGGAATTGCACCTGGCAATGTCAAAGTGAAAATGGGAAGCAAGAGACAACAGACATTATGCCTATTTATCCAGTTGTATCAGAGCTGTTTAAATTTAGTAGAGATGAAACTAGTAGAGAAGAAACTACTAGTAGAGAAGAAACTAACTGGAACAGAAGAGGCAGTTGGGTAGGGAAGAGGAGTGGATTGTGTGTGGAGATAGCAGTTAGAAATGGGAAGGGAAAAAATCAAGGGGGCAAGTGGAGCCTTTGAACAAGGGTAACAAATGGGATGGAAGAAAAAGGGTTTTGCAGAGGTGCATGTCTCAAAGAAGAGCTAAAAAACAAAAGTGATGCAAGTTAGGTAGAAAGATCGCTTGGGACATTTTCAGTTTTGTCATACAAATCTTGGGTGGAGTGTGAATCAGGGGAAAGTAGGCATCAGAAGTGGAGAAAATTGTTAGATCTGATAGAGATCAGAAAACTTTAGTTGAGTTGTTCAGCCAGGCAGACAATGTAAGGAGACAACAAGGAGAAGAAAATGAGTTTACAAAGAATAAAAATCAATCACTGATTCTCAAGAGGCATTTAGTGATATGAGAGTATGAAGGTGGCAAATTAAAGGCGTGAACCAGGACTTAGAATGGGAAATTAGGAAAAATAGTGAGAATCTGTTAAAAGTTAAGGACAAAAATGAGTTGAAGGCAGAAACTGGTAAATCTATGCTCATAAGCAAAAATTTGGGAGGATAATAATTTATTACATTTGCATACTAGTATTCTCTGTTACGTCAGCAATCATAAAATTCCCTTAAAACTGGTTTCTAAAATGTATGAGTTTGTTTGCTGTAATGGAGAATAATATGAAATATGTTCACATAGGAAACTAGCACAGAATTTACAGTAATATGATATAGTCAGGAAGGAGTATGTCATAGCCAGCAATTTTTAATCAATTGCTCTCATATAACTTTGCTCTTGCTACCATCCCCTGTTTTATTCTCAGGGATGGGGATAATTTTTGCCCTTACCAGAAATAGGGTTCACTTTAATCTCTGCTTGCTCTGCTGTAGTTTGAAGCTATTCCTATTGGGTTGTTCATAACTGAAACTTCATAATCCTGAGAAGTGTTTGATGTCTCAAAAGGCTGTGACCAGAATGGAAACAAAAGTAAAGGCAGACTGTGCACTTACAGGGCCCAAAAGCAAACACACCCAGCAGGGAGTGCAAGACTTACTGCAGTATCAATCCCAAAACAACAGCAGCACCTTTGAAACCCCCAAACCTCTTTTTCAACTAATTTCAAACTTTTTTTAAAAAAAGGTCTTGCCCCAATTCTCCACACTCAAACTGCAATCTTGTTTACACTATCTCCTCTTTTCATGCAGGTTTGAACTGCTGGGGAGGGGACACATCTAAAACACTCGTATAATCAGAAGTCCAAATAATCTTGAGTTAAAGTGACGCAGAATGAAATGGCTATAGAGATGCGGCACACCCCAAGAAATTCAGATAACTCTGGTTCTGCTAATGGGGATTACATGCATTTGCAGATGCTTTTGTTCCACAGCATAAGACCATGTGTATAGTAGCAACTGAGTTGTGGTCTTCTGCTCCTTGTTAAAATAGTTATGCATATTTATGCTCTTGTATATTAATTGGACAGCACGTGCATTCTGGGATTCCATTTGTGCTGGGGAAATGGGACAATATTTTAATGGGGTTCTTTTGGTTATTTTTGATTCATGCCTTCTTCACTTCACTTTGCTTTTCCTTTCTTTGTCTTTATAGTGCTGAGGAGCTAGAGTTTTATATCTTTCTTATGCATCCTAAGAATTCCCAGGCCACACAAACATGAGAACAGGAGAAGCCACTCTTGGCAGAATTCTCCCTTCTTTGAAACACATAAATGACAGACCAGTTTTGCTCACATAATGTATTTGTTTGGGTAGTGATTAAAAAATGCATGTTTTTGGATCCCACAAACTGGAGACAGGACATGGATATGGAGACAACTATTCACATGGGTTTTTCCCCACAATGCATTATGTGACTGGTTTAAAATTGATGTCACTGGATAAAATTCTAATTATTATTTTTGCCTTCTTACAGGTCAATGCACAAACTGACACAACTGGAGAGGCTTGACCTAGGCAATAATGAATTTGCCGAACTGGTAAGAGCAGTGTATTTTAAAGGACATTTTAAAATTGTTTGCATAGACTGACCCTTCATTACAGAAATGCCCTAGTTTAATTAACATCCTGCTCACTGTAGAGCCATGTAAACACACACAGCCAACACTGCATACCAATGCATTCAGGATCAAGAATAATTGCACTGTTTTGCTTTCCATACATGGAAAAACTGTACATGATAACAGTTTGCATGAACAGTGAGCAAATCATGTCTGACCTGATGGATCTGTTTTTGCAGGCCAGTGTTTTATACATGTCTATGCATGGATAGGAATAATATATGCTTAGACAGAGATAATGGTGAAGGAGGACAAGTAGTCCCTCTTTATGGTATTGTGGATTAAACGGTTTAATCTGAAGGGAGACTTAAATATAGGCCCCTGATTTAGATGGAAGTAACACATAAGTTTACAGAAATAAAATTTTATAAATTACTTACTCTTCATGTTCAGTTGATCAAAGTTGCTGACATCTTTAGCTAGATCTGTAGTTGCTGTTCTGGGTTTCTGGTGCCCTTGCCTCTGTCCTACAGAATATAATATTGTCCATTCTTTAGTGGTGAATTCTTGGGAAAAGGCTGTTTCATCTAACCATTTGTATTCTGAAATGAGATTTCTCACACATAGATTATGAAATAGTCATTTATTTCTTAAATAAAGTTTATTAAAGAGAAAAGCAGTCACATAGAACTTTTTTGTTCTGTTATGAAAGGTGAACAATCTACAATAATTAGAAAATATTTTTGGTTTGTTTAAATATTACATTTATAAAAGCTATTTTTTTCCAGCCTGAAGTTCTAGAACAAGTTCAAAATCTAAAGGAATTGTGGATGGACAATAATTCCCTTCAAACACTGCCTGGGGTAGGAATATTTTTATTATGCAATTATTTGGTAAAATATGATAATTACAGAAACAAATATCAATAGATTAATGGAGGTGCAAAGTATTTATTTTCATGTATTAATATATTGAAGTACAGTTTTTTGTAAAGCTACTGATATGTCAGAAATAGTAATTGATCAATAGTAAGCCTATTGACTTATAGTAATTCAACTGATACTATAATACAAGAAACACTTCTTTGGGTGTTTATATACATATCAAGGTGCAGCCCACCCATTTAGAGTTCTTATGGAGATGACAGCCCACTCAGCCGGTTGAATATGTACTCAGTGGCATAGCGGTTAAGAGCAAGGGCACTCTAATCTGGAGAACCGGGTTTGATTCCCCACTCTACTACTTGAGCTGTGGAGGCTTATCTGGGAAACTAGATTAGCTTGTGCACTCCAACACACACCAGCTGGGTAACCTTGGGCTAGTCTAGGGGTAGGGAACCTTTAACACTCAAAGAGCCATTTGGACCCGTTTTCCACGGGAAAAGAAAATACTTGGAGTCGCAAATAATTTTTGACATTTAAAATTAAGATAACACTGTATATAGTGGGGGTTTTTACCTTTTACTCCACTCATTCTGAGAAGCGCATGGATGCACCCGCCCTGCTGCCTGCAGGGCGGGCAAGGATGGGGCCAGCAGCTCGGCCTTGTCGGCCGCCGGGAAAGCGCCCGCCCCGCTCGAACAAGGCGGGCAAGAGGGGAAACCCACGGCGCTGCCCAGCCGGCCGCGGGCAATTTGTGCGCCCGCCCTGCTACCTGCAGGGCAGGCAAGGATGAAGCCAGCGGCTCAGCCTTGCCAGCAGCCGGGAAAGTGCCCGCCCCGCCCCAACGGGGCGGGCAAGAGGGGAAGCCTGCGGCCCAGCCAGCCGTGGGCAATTGGTGCACCCGCCCTGCTGCCTGCCGGGCGGGCAAGGATGAAGCCGGCGGCTCGGCTCGTGGAGCTGCAGTGCAAGGGCAGAAGAGCCGCATGCGGCTCTCGAGCCGCAGGTTTCCTACCCCTGGGCTAGTCACAGTTCTTCTGAGCTCTCACATTCCTACCCATCTCACCGGTGTTTGTTGTGTGTGGGGGGGGGGGAGGGAAATGAGATTGTAAGCCCCTTTGAGTCTCCTTACAGGAGAGAAATGGGGGATATAAATCCAAACTCTTCTTCTTCTCTATTCATATGGCAACACACAATCATCCTGACTTAGGGTTCTGGGGAATTATATATGCAGTGGGTGCAGCTTCATAGTCCCCATCCAAGGGGCTGGGCACCTAGGCTGTGGCACTGGACTCCTCCAAAGAGACTTCCTGGTGTCTTGGGGAGGCTTAAAATGCTAGAGAGTCTCCCCAATGTCAGGAAGCCCCTGTTGGGCTGAATAGACTTTTTGGTGGCTTAAGTCAACCATCCTGGCCACCAGTGCAACAGGGCAAATAGCTGGAAGGGAGCCGACTCCGCCAGCCACACTCCTAGACTGCCTCCACTGCACCAGCAGTGTGTGTGTGTGTGTGGGGGGGGGGGGTTACAGCGTTGCTGACCATTGTCCCATGCCGTGTCCCACTGCTGGGAAGGGTGGTGGCGGCCACACACCAGCAAATTATCCCTCCACGAGGGCAAGTTCCCCAGGAAGGCAAATCCGCTGGAGTAGTTGTACACTGCTTCCACTGGCGGATTCACCCCTCCCCCTCTTCTGGATCGGGCCATCGGCCTCCAGATCCTGCACTTGCAAGTTCTCTCTGTGTGTATGACAGTTCTGTAACTCTGGCTGAGTGATGACAAAGGAAGTAATGATGGAAGCTGATGGTGAAGAAAATAGAGCTAATTTTAAAATCTATCTTAATAATATGTTTTGACTCATTCATTTTTCACTTACTGAAGTTTCACTTACTTAAGACAATTGTAGTAGCTGATCAGTCTGGTGGTTCAGCTAATACGGAACGCTGAAATTTTATATATTTTAATGATGTTAATTATCTTAATTTTATTGTTATTGTTATATTGTTCTGTAATATTTTTTGTTCACCGCCCAGAGCCCTTAGGGGATGGGGCGGTTCATAAATGCAATAATAAAAATCCTCAAAGAGGTTGCTTTGTAAAATATGCATAAGAAATGCCTCCTTTCAATCAGAATGTATTACATGATAAAACATTAAAACTATATCTATAACTGTGCTTTGTTGTCATTCAGTAACTGCAAATAATAGCACCTCTTGAAAAAGTCAATTGCATTATAACATAAGAAAAACAAGGTGTTGTCTGATAGGAGATATGCTTGCTCCTGTAACAGCTGTCACTGACTCACGGTCTACCTCTTAAACCTTTGTTTTTATTTTTGTAATCTTAATTTCAACTGTCAACCTAATATGGTTGGCATATCACAGTAATTTCATGAGGAATTTATTGTACAAATTTTGTTTCCAGTGCAGAGGGTTATTCTTATTTGAACAAGTGTGTCTCCATAAATGACAGCAGTGTGTACATAATAGCATCATTATTGTCAACAGTACTTTTATTGGGCTTGATAGCACAGAAATGTGTGTTTTCAGTATATAAGTGTATGTTTTCTGCTACAAAGATCTGAGTCACAAAATCTACCATTATTGAGATCATCACTTTAGCTTTACATGGTAGCATTTTATTACAGTTGGCAATATGATCCAATGATTAGACAGTGGGTATTTCATTTTATTTACACACATCCAAAATAAGTCCTAGATTCTATTCCCCATTCCACATGAATAATTGATAAGCAGTGTCAAAGATAGAAATGCTGACTATTCTTGCAGTTTCAGTCCAGTAATGGGAGCTGGAGAATCAGGGAGAAACTGAGTTAAAAGTCTTTGTGTCTGTTGTTACATACATCTTCCAGTCAAACAGAAGTTCCTTTTCTGCATGGTGTACCCTTTGGCAAAACTGTTCAAATGCAGTGTTAAAAAGTTCTTGATGATTTATTTTGATTATTTATGTAAGATATAACTTTATCAAAATAAATAAAAATGTAGGAAATTATTTCATATCCAAGGCACAATGTTGCTAAGGAAGGTGAACTTTGTCATAGACGGAGCAGAGGAGGTAGGGAATATAGGAAGTGTACATAAGCTACCGGTGGCTTGGTACAATGCCTAGATGTGTGCCAATGTAGAATACAGGGTTATTTGAAAATCCTATTGTACAAAGGTAGTGCACTCATGTATGGAATGGTCACGTTACTAATGTTTAAGGAGTCCAGTGGAGATTGTTTCAGTGTTCATAGATAGTGTGCAGAAAGGCAGTTTTAATGTTCAATTTTTGAGTGCCCTTTCCAATTTTCATTCAGCCAGACTGCTGTTGCTTCCATAAACTAACATATAAAGTATATTAATATTGACCAAGTGTGTTATGTCCTGTTCCACATAAGGACCTAAGTAAAACTGTAATTTCACCATTTCCTCCTGCCCCCATCCATGTGCTCCACCCCCTACCCCCTTTGTTGCTGCCTAGTCTCGACTAAATGATGAATGAGAGACGTAGAGCATATGAGGGGAGGGCAGGAGGAACTGGTGGATGAAGTTACAATTTTATTTAGGTCTTTATGTGGAACAGGGTATTGTCCATCTATTATGGCATAGTGTTTGGTATTAGAAATTGTTGTAAAATACAAATCTAATCAATTAACCCTGTTCTTGTGTAATGTTATCAAGCCTGTAGGAAAGTTAAAACAGCTGGTGTATTTGGATGTGTCAAAAAATAGGATAGAAAGTATTGATATGGACATATCAGGATGTGAATCCCTTGAAGACCTACTGTTGTCATCCAACATGCTACAACAACTGCCAGATTCTATAGGTAAAATCAAACAAACTATTCTTGTCTAAACACATGGGTATGTTTGAGAACTTGTTGCAATGCATAGATGTTTTGGTTAATTTGTTGTTTTCTATTCAAGTGTCCGTTTCATCTGGTTGGGATAAAGGCCCACATCATCACCACCATTCATGGTCCTGTAGGAAACATTTATTTCTAGAAAGACATACTGTTATAAGAAACTTCAAAAACCTAAATCTAAAATTTTGAAGACTTGCTTTATCAGATAGAAGAATGCTTCTAATCAAATTGTGATATCACATTTTTATACCTGTGTCTGATATACAAGTATTTTTAATGTCAGAATGACTCGATTGGTGCATTTTCCATCTATGTATGTGAATACATGTAGAATTTAGTTTCTTTCTCTGAAGAAACATGCTGGAATGGCTATCCCCACATATTCCCATTGTTTTGCAGGGCTCTTGAAAAGACTTTCAACTCTAAAAGTAGATGACAATCAACTTACAATTCTGCCCAATGCCATTGGAAAGTAAGTGGAAAATATTCATAGAAACATGCTGCAACAAGATACCTGTAAATATAATTGATACTGGGTTGAGCTTGCACTTAAATCTCTCCAAAGTGAATTAATTGTTTTAGTTGTGGTTTTAGTTGTAGTTTTGCTGTACACCACCCAGAGCCCTTTGGGGGTGGGCGGTTTATCAAATTGTAATAATAATAATAATAATAATAATAATAATAATAATAATAATGAGATTTTTAAATGCTGATTTAACCTGGATTGTATGTAGAGAGAGGCTGACTTCTTGCAAGAATGGAAATTCTAGTCAGAAGCCAAGAGGTCCCACTAGTGATGTAGGTATAGATTTTTTATGGGAGGGGGGTTTGGGGGTGGGGCCACTCCTCCCAAAGCCCCACCCCCAGCCTCAGTGCTTATAAAAGCAGGTCTCTAAGGCCAGGGATGGCAGACTCCCCTGTCCTGCCCCGCCCCCCCCCCCCACCGGCTGGGCTCCCAGCAACAGTCCCTTCTGCCCTCCCCTCCTGGCAGAGGCATAGCTAGGGGGAATGGAGCCTGGTGCACAATTTGAGTTTTGTGCCCCTCCCCCATGGGCAGCTGCTGTGATGTTGGAATCCACCCCCAAACAGCATCACTTTCAATGGTGTTTAAACTAGGGAGGCCATATTCTCCTTTTAAACCCACCTTAAAGCTAGAATCTGGTATCCCCAGTTAAAACAACATTGAAAGTGATGCTGTTTTGGGGTGGATTCTCCTCCACCCTGAAACAGCATCACTTGTTTAAACTGGGCCCTCACCTTCTCCCTTTAAGACCATGCTGAAGGGGGGGAATTTAAAAGGAGAATCTGTTGAAATTTGGGGGTGCCTGCTGTCAGGGGTGCAATTGTTAAGCTAGCAGCACCAAACTTTCAGAGTATCTTTAGGAGACTCTTTTAAAGATACCACCCAGGTTTGGTGAAGTTTGATTCAGGGGGTACAAAGGGGTTTCCTCCATCCCTCATTGTTTCCAGTGGGAGCTAATAGAAGATGGGGCTACACCTTTAAGGGTCCATAACTTTGGACCCCCTGAACCAAACCTCACCAAACCTGGGTGGTATCATCAGGAGAGTCTCCCTACAAATCTCTAAAATTGTGGTGCTGGTTGCCTAAAAACTGAGCCCCCTGCAGGCCAAAAACTGAAAAAACATTTAAAAATACAAAAAACCCACAAACAGGGGGGTGGGCAGAGCTTCGGGCATGTAATGGGGAGGTTGAACCCAAGAACCCCCCCTTACCTATGTCTTTGGGTCCCACCAAGAGAGGGCATCATATTGGTTAAATAGTGGGGGGGGGGAGAATGAAGGTTGGCCCTGACCCCAAGATCTGTATCGTCCTGCCCTGCTTTCACGCCACACAGATTCTTGACATGTGCCGCTGTGGTCCTGCCCCAGCTGTGCCAGCCAGCCTACCCATCCTGACAACCTCCTCTTTGCTCGCTCCTGGCCCTGCACTGCAAGTGCAGCCCTCAGGTAAGCCCAGGGCCATCAAGACTGGGAATTTTGTTAGAAACCAGATGTGTCAAAAGAGCATCTATTATTCTTTCAGATTTAAGAGTCAAACTAGACAAAATCTGTGAAAAGATCTTGTGTGCTTTTTAAATTGCTAAATACTAACCATGGGACCCTTGATTTAGCTTAAAAATCCTGATTTAGATTAGCCCTTCCTTGCAGTGCCATTTTCCATATTTCAAATTATTCCTCAGACCTGTTATTTGCACTAATCCTTATGTTTCACTAATGACCCAGTGCTTTCACCTTGACCTTTTCAAATACATTGAACTTTGTACTTGTTGGCTTTCATGGACTTTCAGATGACCAAGTGTAATTTTTAAAAATAGTATTAAATAATTAATGAATAATTAATTATTAAAATTAAGAATGATAAAATACTTGAAATATCATTTCATTGGCATTCAGTATCACATCAGAGTAAGGGCTACTGAAATCAGATTTTTGGTGGCGTTTTCATTATTATTCATTTTAGGTGCTGGTGGTGGCTGCAAGGAAATTACAATAAATAATTGAATCTCTAGTCTGGTTGTATAGGTGTTGGAAGACAAGTGTGACAAGATATCTCCGTAAGGTAGTTTGCTAAAGCACACTCACCTAGAGTCTGCATCTGCTTCTGTCAGACCAAACTTAAAGTGGATCTGGGCCAATTTGTCTGAATATTTCCTGTAGAAATTTTTGCAATCACTTTTTCTAGTTTGAATGGCAGCTTGGCAGCTGCAAGCATATATTAAAATCCTAACAAAGCTTTCAGCTTTTCTTTTTCCAGCCCACTTCATTAATCACTGTGTGGCTGTTAAAGTCTTCCAGACACATTTAAAGTCCTCAAGACTAGTATGGTCTCATAGTTAGCTACTGAAAAAAGTATGGGAAGCCAGATGGGTTGTGGGTTGTAGACAGGCTGCTGGTTAAAGCCTGAAGAATTTTTAAAGGTACAAAACAAGAAAAATTATTAAAAGCTTTAGCAAGCACTCATTATTTTCATTGCTGCCACTGAGCTTCTAGTAGAAAGATTGGAATGTTGATCATACATAGAATGTATTATGCTCTTTCATATCTAGTGAGCACATGTGTGTCTCCCTTCTAAACATGTAAACTATGTCCAGGTCATCCCAATCTCTAAAATTAGGCCTCTGGATGTTCACCCACTCATAGTGATGATGGAAACAGAAAAAGATGACTCAGCCTCTCCTACCTCACAAGGTTGATGTAAAGACAATATTAAGGAGGGGGAGTGAATTTATATGCTGTTCTGAATTTCTTGGAGGAAGGTGCCATAGGTTGAGTCGCCCAAGTTGCAGCCTTCTCTGTGCTTGGCTGTTTCCTAGTGGGGGGAAGCAAGGTAATCAACCCTGTTGACTCAAAGTTTATGTTGAGACCCCACACACTTTCCCCTGGGCTCAGACAGAGGGGAGAGGGCATATAAAGACCCCTACTCTTCCTCTTTGCCACTTCAGTCTGTTCCTTGCTTCCACCTCCTCTTCAATAGGGCTGCACATCTTGCAAACACCCCATAACTGCCCTCTCCCTCTCACAAGGATGGCCACCAATGAGAGCATAAAACCAGCAGATATCCTAGTGGAGGCAGCACCTGCCAGTTCCCATCTTGTGGATTATAGCTGCTGTTACTTAGCCTATATGATGACATAAGATCCTCCCTTGTTTATTTGTCTTTCTCACTGAGATTCAAGCCAGCTTACACAATGTAAATCAATGCAATCAATAGGATGCTGCATCTAATAGACAGTGTGACATGACTAGAATTGCAGACATTTGAACAAAACTGTTGTCTGGACAATGCATAAATATTAAACATTGAATATTAAACAGTGTACAACATGATAGTACCTAAGTGGAAGCACAATACATTTTTCTGGAGCTATCTATTATAGTGTAGTTCTGTTTCCTTTATAAAAATGTCCTCCTGAACAGTTCTGTTTTACATACCAGTAGTTTGCAAAAAATAGAATGTTAGATGATTAAGAACAATGATTGATAAAATCGTGAAGTAGACTAACCAATATCCTTAACATTTCAGTTTATCTTTATTAGAAGAATTTGACTGCAGCTGTAATGAACTGGAGTCCCTACCTCCCACTATTGGCTACCTGCACAGTCTGAGGACATTAGCTGTGGATGAGAATTTCTTGTCTGAAGTGCCCAGAGAAGTAAGGATTAATTATGGAATACCACTTACATAAAAAAAATTCCTTGTCTTCATCCAAATTAAAATTTTACTGAAGTCACTACTGGATAACAAAACTAAGATTTAGAGGGGTACATTTTGGTTTAGTTGTGAGTATGTCTCTCTCCTTCCCTCTCTCCCTCAATTTTCTTGCCTGGAAGTAGCTTTTTCAAAGTTCTGCCTTAAACAGGAACAATGGAAAATGTCCATCCATGGAAAACCCATCTCCCTACTTTATTTTATCTTTATTCTTCTGCAGCTCCATCTGATTCCTGGAAAGGTCATTCTTAGGGTTACAGGACCACAGGGAGGAACAAACACATAGCTGGGGGGAGGGCTTGAGTGAGGAGGAAAGGTTGGTAAAATCACTCCTCTTCTTCAAAAGTATCTCCACCTAGGAAAGGGGTCAATTTAATTCCCTCATGTCCTCCTCACTTCAGCTCACCAACCCTGAGCTGTCTTCTGAGGAGATCAAGTTTTGGTTTTTGGACATCTTCAACTATAGTAAATACTGGGAGTAAAAAACCCACTACCCTTATCCCAGAATCTATTTTGTTATAGGTTATCCCAAGTAGATTAAATGGCTAGATCTTGCCCAAACTGGGGTGCCACTTGTTTTCCAGGAAATTCTACATAGCCTGATCGCTCTCTGTGCATGATAACTTTTATTCCCAATATCACTTGATTTTTTTGGCCCAATGTGCTTAATAAATATGGTGCTTGAAGACTATGTCACCACTTTGCACATGTATTCACTGGGTATTTCACACTCATGCAATTTGTCAGTTGGGAGAGGGGGCAGGCTCAAAACACACGTATCTCTCTCCTTTTTGTGACTATATTTCATGCAAGTGGATGCAATTACTGATCACATGTAGTTTGACTCTAAGATCTCTTTCAGTTTTTGTCTTAAGCCACTAACAGATTACAGAGACTCTAAACCATATGGGAGGGGGACCACAAGAATATTTTGCCTTGGAAAACATAGGTAAAGGAAGCGAGTTACCTGCTGGTTTCCTCCTACCACCATAACCATGCATGGCAGAGTCTATGAATAGTCAGAAAGAACAGATGCTGCAGCACTTCCCATCTTCATTTGTAAATTCTCTGCCTTCACAGAAACGTCCACAGGGCAAGCATTATTTCAGAGTACTTTCTCCCACCCTTCCTGTTCCCAGCTCAAAGTTAGGAATCAAATGTCCAGATATAGGACTGTACAGAGACCAGGACAAAGGGGGAAAATAGTTTCATTCAAGTGCATTTAATCTAGCTCAGGGAACGCTTGATTCGAGGCCCCTTGTATCAGTATGCTTTTGAAGTAATGAGCACTTGAAGGAAGTTGTTTCTCTAGAACATTCTGTGGTATTTGCCATGCACATTTATAATACCAAATGTGTTATGTTGCATTTGAATCCCTTCAAAAATCCCAATAACATTGACAATCTAGTGACCTATTCTAAAACATTCAGACTGTGCTCTATTTTACGTTGAAATCATGAACTGTACTACTACTGTGGGCTGTATTACTTTAGACTTCATATGGAAGCTCACAGATCAATTGATATATATATTTTAACCCATCCTTTCCAACCAGGTGGAGCTCAGGCTTACAACAATTTCATCACAATCTAAAATTGCATGATGAACAATTAAAAACCTCAATACCACTGAACTCTAATGGTGCCCTAGAACATATCTCCCTAGAGTTCAGTGGTAATGGGAGATGAATCTGAAGAGAAAGAAAAGAGAAGGGACACAACTGAAAACTCAAAATAAAAAACTAAAAGGGGAGTAAGAAACAAATAAATTCAAATACTAAAAAACAGGAAGGGAAAAAAGGGAAGCAGGGAAACCATGTCTGAATTCTTCATCATACAAAATATTCTTCCATATAGTAAACTATTAATCTATATAGTAAACTATCAGTGCAATCTATGTCTAATTACTATAGTCTAAACCCATACAATTCAGTGGTCTCTGACAGGAGTAACTTTGCATAGGATTGCAGTTTACTTGACATGCAAGATTATTCTTATGTAGTGTTCTCCATAGTGTGCAGTTTTCTGTGTGCAGGGAGCTTTTTTGTTTTGTATAGAGAAGTTATATAGAGAGAAGTATTTAATCAAGCAAGATCATAGTTGCAGTCTGACCTACAAATTGATAATTAGTATAGTTTAGTGATTACAGAATCAATTAGATTGGGAAGATCCAGGTTTAAACCACTATTCAGTTATGAAATACACTGAGTGGCCTTAGGCCTTAGGCCTGTAACACTTTCTATGCCCATAAGGGATTAAATGGAAGAGTGAAGAGCCAAGTACACTACTGTGAGCTCCTTAAACAAAAGGAGGAATAAAAATTCAACAGAAGACTTCCATCTCAGTGAGTATCTTGTGTCTAGCACTGTGATAATAAAGAATTGTACACTGGAAATGGGATGAATTCTAAAAAGAAAAGCTGCTTGGAGTTTCTAAAATATAGCATCCAGTTCTATCATCAACCTGATTACAAAATAAATATTAAATCACAATTTGCAAACCAGTTAATGAAATTAACTGGAATAAATAGATTTTTTTACTCTGGCATAAAGTACGTACTAGACTCAAGATTCTTGGTGTTTGTATAGCACCATGAACTGCACTATGTAGATTTTATATGAACTATATGCCCAGAACTAGTATCCTCATAATTTCTGTTGTTCTAGCAGAGCTCCATAGTAGTACTTTTCCGAGCCATATGCGACACAAACCATTTAATCCATTACATTCTCATGGCACATGGCTGGGACTTTATAGGGTCATCATCCATAAATTATTTTCATGCTTCAAGGAAGAGTATGAGTATAGCATGTGAAGGATAGTCTATTAACTAAAATGTGGCTAAGTGTAATAAGGGAGAAGGAAGTTTAAAGGGCAGTTAGATGTGTTACTTTATGAACTGAGTTTGTTTTTTGTCTGAAATGTTTTTATTTGAGCCATATGGTGAATTTTATCATCCTTTATAGGTGTGGATATGGTGTTAAATTTTGTTATTCTAAGTCCCATTTGGCATTTTTTTGTGTGCACACTATAAATATTTAAAATTAATAAATACCAGTCATTAATTTTATTATGCTTAACTAAGACATCCATTTTGATTGGAAAGCAGTTTCTTTTCGTGGGGGACTCAGATTAGAAGAAGGGAGGTACTACTTTGGTCAGTTTATTACTGATACTGATACTATATCAGCTTACTTTTTTCTCTGTGAAAAGGCAAGTATTGTAATAGCTTTCTTTGATATCCACAGATTGGAAGTTGTAAGAATGTAACAGTTATGTCTCTGCGTTCTAACAAGCTGGAATTTCTCCCAGATGAGATTGGTCAAATGCAGAAACTCAGAGTCTTAAATCTGAGTGACAACAGGTATTGGTTTTATCATCTTAAATTTCATGATATATTGATGATGTTTTGGACTGACCGTCAACTCCACAAACATAATCCATAGAACACCTTAATAAGACTGACATAAGACTGACATAGTTAAATGACATAACTATATTTGAGCTTTCAAATTCTATAGAACTCTTCTGCAGGTTTAAAGAAACGAAAGATTCTGGGAGATTATGGAGATTCCTGTTACAGTCTGCTTCTGCATTGTGTTTAGATGTTAGATGCAAAGCTTATGCTGGTAATCAGTGACTTCCAACTTTTTCATGATCAAAAAATCATAAAACAGTTATATATTTCAGAACACCAAATGTCCCTTACGCCTTTCTGCCTAGTCTGTAGAACAGTTCTTTGGTTGTGTGGGATACAAACATCTGTCCTCACAGAAGCATTTCTATTTTTAGAAGCGTTACACTTTCAATTGCTCAAGCCTTTCCCCAGAGAGTATGCATTATTTAAGTTATTTATGCAAAATATTTTATCCTATTTTTCTTTGGCAAAAATGGACTCAAAGCAGCTTACAAACCTATGAGTATGAATAGTGAATAAACAAGAGGTCTGTCTGTCTGTTGATGACTCTGACCACTGCCTGGTTGTTGCACCAGAACAGCATCTGCTTATCCTAAAGTAGGTCCTGCCAAATGTACATTGCCACTACTATTGGGAACAATTCCAGGAATGTGAGACCCCTGAGAATGACCACAGCCTCTCATTGCGAGGGCCAATGCTAGGCACACCAGCGGTTATTGAAAAACACCCTAAAGCCGAGGCTGCCAGGTGCAACAGAGTGTACCTGAAGGGCAGGAGAGGGGTCTGCACAGGGAGAACCCCACTGAAGTGCCATAGGAACTCTAGCCAAATTTCAAGGTCCAGATGCATGCCCCTTGAAATGGTGAAGGGTAAAGGCTGCAGATGTGGCCCTAGTGATCTCTGGTAAAAGTCACCGCCTGGGGAAACCACCCTGCGTGAAAAATTGAGGTGGCCAAGGGCCATTTGGATCTCCTTAAGTGTCCACTTTTTCAATATCAGAAGGTTCTGAATTAAGACCTCCAGGATTCTCTCAGCCAGGAGACTCAAGGTACCCTGCCCTGTGTCCAGGGACACACCTAAGTTCATGGTGGGCCATGGACGTAGGTAAGGGGGGGTTATCGGGTTTGAACCCCCCATTCATATCTGAAGCTCCGCCCACCCGTTTGTGGGTTTTAAAAACATTTTTGTGCTTTTTTGGTTTTTGGCCTGCAGGGGGCGCATTGTTTGGGCAAGCAGCACCAAACTTTCTGGGATTGTTTGGGGGACACTCCTGATGATACTACCTGGGTTTGGTGAGGTTTGGTTCAGGGGGCCCAAAGTTATGGACTCCCAAAGGGGGTGCCCCCATCCCCCATTGTTTCCAATGGGAGCTAATAGAAGATGGGAGCTACACCTTTGAGGGTCCATAACATTGGACCCCCTGAACCAAACTTCACCAAACCTGGGATGTATTATCAGGAGAGTCTCTTATTGATACCACCCAGGTTTTGTGAAGTTTGGTCCAGGGGGTCCAAAGCTATGGACTACCAAAAGGGGTGCCCCCATCCCCTATTGTTTCCAATGGGAGCTAATAGGAGATGGGGGCTACACCTTTGAGGGTCCATAAGTTTGGACCCCCTGAACCAAACTTCACCAAACCTGGGTCGTATCATTAGGAGAGACTCCTAAAGATACCCTGAAAGTTTGGTGCTTCTAGCTTAACAATTGCCCCCCTGACAGCAGGCAAGCCCCAAATTTCCCAAGATTCTCCTTTTAAATCCACCCCCTTCGGCATGGATTTAAAGGGAGAATCTGAGGTCCTCAGTTTAGAAGAAGAAGAGTTTGGATTTATATCCCCCCTTTCTCTCCTGTAGGAGACTCAAAGGGGCTTACAATCTCCTTGCCCTTGCTCCCTCACAACAAACACCCTGTGAGGTGGGTGGGGCTGAGAGAGCTCCGAAAAGATGTGACTAGCCCCAGGTCACCCAGCTGGCATGTGTGGGAGTGCACAGGCTAATCTGAATTCCCCAGATACGCCTCCACAGCTCAAGTGGCAGAGCAGGGAATCAAACCCGGTTCCTCCAGATTAGAATGCACCTGCTCTATGCACTATGCACTATGCCACATTGAAAGTGATTCTGTTTCAGGGTGGGGGTTAATCCACCCCAAAACAGCATCACGTTCAATGTTGTTTAACTAGGGACCCCAGCTTCTCCCTTTAAGGTGGATTTAAAAGGAGAATTTGGGCGCTCTAGTTTAAACACCATTGAAAGTGATGCTGTTTGGGGGTGGGTTCCAGCATCACAGCGGCTGCCCGGGGGTAGGGGGCGCAGAACTCAGATTTTGCACCGGGCTCCATTTTCCGTCTATGCCTCTGCCCAGAGGGGAGGGGCAGGGGAGGGCAGGGCAGGGCAGGGCAGGGCAGGGGAGTCTGCCATCCCCGGCCTCGGAGAGCTGCTTTTATAAGTGCTAGGCCAGGGGCGGGGCTTGGGGAGGCGTGGCCATGCCCTAGGGGTGGGTGGGTTGTGTGCCCCCCCGGACCCCTCCCATAAAAAATCTATACCTATGTCCCTGTGGTGGGCCTTTTGGTCTTTTCCTCCACTAACAGGACTACCACTTCGTGTACTAGAGCTTGAAAGGCAGCAAGGTAAACAACACAGGCTGATGTGCCCACTGGCGACGCTAGGCCTCTCCTTAGTAAATTCTGGTCCCACTCACGAGGCCGGGCACATGCTGGATTTGGTCTTCGGGTCGGGGATAAACTTGGTCGTATCCTCTATTGATAGAGTGCCATGGTCCGACCATTATGCCTTGAAGGTCTGAGGATGGACTTGCCGCGACCACCCCTGTCTAGGGCGACGGGCTGATTTTACGCCTCGCCCAGCGGAGATCTCATGGATCCACTTTGGTTTCCCTGAATGCTCCTGCGGGACCCTGAACTCTGCCGGCACACTCGATGAGCAGGTGGAGGACTTGGAATTCCCGGCTCTCTGATACCATCGGGGGTTGTTGCTGCTCCCCTGGAGCGTTTTGCCCTCTACGCTTCCCCGTTCTCGACGCCAGCTCCATGGGTGCATCACGGAGGAGCTGCGCCTCGTATGAAACGGGGGGGCTTGGGGACGCTCTAGAGCTGCAGTGTGGAGGAAATCTCAAGTGAACGAGGCTGGCGCGAACATCTTATAGGACGCTTATGAGAAGCTCTATGAGATGGCATGACGAAGGAGGCTAAGAAGGGGGCCTTCTTTCTCCTCCCTCTCTCGCGATCCGCTTAGCTCCCACCAGCACAATTGTTTTACGTTGATAATTCGATTCATTGACCTCCTTATCGGAGAGTTCTTCAAATCCTCAATTGAGTATTAGCTGTGAGGCATTTATGAGCTTTTTTGCGGACAAGGTCGCGTCGCTCCGCCATGACCTTCCTCCTACGTTGGCTACAATTAGTGAACTGGAGACTCCCTTGCTGTCTTCAGGCCCTTGTTTGGCCCAGTTTTCCCTGCTCTCTGAAGCCGCTGTCGACAGAACCTTAGCTGCTGTTAGACCTACTACCTGTCCTCTGGATCCGTGCCCGTCCTGGCTTGTGAAAACCTGCCGGGCGGAGTTACGACCCCATCTGTTCAGTATAATCAATGGCTCCCTTGAGCAAGGAGTCTTCCCGGATGGGTTGAAGGAGGCAGTGGTCCACCCACTCTTAAAAAGACCATCATTAGATCCAAGGGATCTGGCCAATTACCGCCCCGTCTCGAATCTTTCTGGGAAGGTAATTGAGAGAGTGGTGTTGGAGCAGCTTCAAGGTTTCCTGGATGACGATCGGCTTTCGACCCCTTCCAGTCCGGCTTCCGTGCTGGGCATGGGACGAGACTGTTCTCGCCGCCAGTCACAGACACACCCGTATTCAGCTTGACCAAGGCGAATCGGCGCTGCTGGTATTACTAGACCTTACAGCAGCGTTTTATGTGGTGGACCATGACCTTTTGACCCATCGCCTGGCAGCCTCGGAGTACGGGGCACTGTCCTTCAGTGGATTGTCTCGTTTCTCGGGTCGAATCAACAAGTGAGGTGCGGGGATCAGGCCTCCCGGAAGTGCTCGCTTCAGCGGTGTACCCCAGGGGCATTATTATCCCCGCTGTTATTTAACATCTACATGCGACCCCTTGCTCAGCTGGTACGGAGTTTTGGGCTGATCTGTCATCAATATGCAGATGACACTCAGCTCATTCTGTTGATGGAGGGAGCAGCCGCTTCCCCTCGCGGCTCTACAGCATTGTATGGAGGCGGCTGCTGGTTGGTGGCGACAGAGCAGGTTAAAACTGAATCTATCAAAGACGGAGATCCTCTGGCTTGGCTGCTAAGGGTGAGGTTGGACGTTTCAGCCGCCGGGGTGGGAGGGGCCATATTGGCGCCGATCCCCTCCGTGCGCAGCCTGGGGGTCCACCTGGATTCGTCTCTCTCAATGGAGACCCAGGTGGCCCATATAACCCGGGTTGCCTTTTTCCATCTTCGCCAGGCCCGGCGGCTGGCCCCCTTCCTCTCCCAAGCGGATCTAGCCACAGTGATCCATGCAACGGTCATCTCCAGATTAGACTATTGTAACTCGCTCTACGCGGGCCTTCCCTTGCGTTTGATCCAGAGACTAAAACTGGTGCAGCATGCGGCGGCGCGTTTGCTCACAGGCAGCGCCACCTGGGAACACATCCAGCCTGTGCTGCGTCAGCTGCATTGGCTCCCAGTAGAGTTCCGGATCATCTTCAAGGTGTTGGTGTTGACCTTTAAGGCCTTACGCGTCCTGCGACCATCGTATCTTCGAGACCGCATCACCCCATATGTCCCTGTACGGCCTCTTCGATCAGTTGAGGCCAACCTACTTGTGGTCCCTGGCCCCTTGGTGATGCGGCTGGCCTCCACACGGGCCAGGGCCTTCACGGCTCTGGCCCCGGCCTGGTGGAACGCTCTTCCTCCAACTGTCTGGGCCCTGCGGGACCTTGGTGAGTTCCGCAGGGCCTGTAAGATGGAGCTGTTCCGCCGGGCCTTTGGAGGAACCGGCCGCTGATGGTGCCTCCCCCTTTCATGGCCCTCTGCCTCATGGCCCTCTACGTCTGGGACCTGCCATTCCTCCCTCTTGGGGAGAGGATTTCAAATACGGAGCAGCTGGATGCCATTTATATTTATTATTGTAATTTTTATTGTATTATATTTATTATTGTATTTTTATTGTATTTTATTGTATTGTATTTATAAGATTTAGCTTTTACTGTTTTATCGCAGCTTTTAAAGATTTTACCATTTTATTATGTTTATTGTTGTACACCGCCCGGAGCCCCTCGGGGATAGGGCGGTATAAAAATCTAATTAATAAATAAATAAATAAAGAGGACATCATCTAGGTAATGTGTTATGTGGAGGAATATTCCTTAGCCACTCATTTCAAAAAGATGCTGAAAGTCTCAAAAGCCATGCAAGCAATCAAACAGTGCTGAGGTTGCTCTTGCCCTCTTCTCCACCTGGATGGCAATGGCAGTGTGAGGTAAAGCTTGTGTTATGCTTTCTTAAGAAGCTATATAGGTCTTAGAGCCTCACTTTTAAGGAAAGCAGACCAATTTAGTGGATGTTTTATAAAGTTGCTTAAAAAGTTCATACATTGTGGGATTCCTGAAATTCTGGAAAGCCAATACATTCATCTCAAGAGTTATAAAGACTTGGCTAATAACTGATTTTTGCAGGTAACAACTGTCAAGTAAAAAACTGAAACTGAATGAGCCTGGTAAATATTGTATATTATATTTGAACATCCTCATTTCCCCATCCCAGGACAGGAATAAAAGTTACTTTTTTTGTTGATTCCTTCATGTCTTATGTGAAATCCTAGGGAGAACAAGACATTTCTAGAACATAATCTAGCCAATACCAGAGGGGAAAAGCAGCTTAACACTACTGTAACTGTAGCAGCCAGCAACACTGATTAGGCTCTGGTAAATTTCCTCACGTTCACATAAATAACTGCATTTAGAAACCACTTGGATTCAGTCTGTCAAGTGGAGGTTGAGATCATACTTCACATTACACTACTTTTACTCTAATATTTAAAACCTGGATCTTCACAATCAGTTTAAGATGATGTTTGAATTCTTGGAAACGGTCTTTAAAGAAAACAAACAGGAAGTCTGTATTTCTGACACCTCTTGTTTTGCAAAAATACTTTTAAGTAGGTCAGTCTTTTCCTTCAGATGGGAATGTTTTGAATGAAATGAGGGCAAAATTCACTCTTGAGATTTGTGGAAAGGAGAATTAATTTGTGGTATGAATGGGGTCTTATGTAAAGCTGTTGTGCCCGGTTAAAGATATATGACTAATTTTTAACAGAGTATTCAGCTGGGATAATATGTTAGTTGAAATAACCAGAGTGTGCATATGGAGGACTAATTGAGTTTTGGTTAAGGCATTAATTACTCGATGTAAAGTTCTCAGGATGGAAATTTTGTGAACAGTAAGAAGCCTAAGAAGCTCCTTTTAAAATGTGTGGTGGGAGGGTGCTTTGTAAATGATACTGAATGTGGCTTGCTGAAAACTCAGGAAATAGTGGAGGCTTTTCTTTTTAAAGTGTTGGTTCGCACACCAGGGAGAAACCAAGATGAAGGAGACAAGGAAAATGGCCCACTTTTGCTTTGGTAGCTTAAAAGCCCTTTTTCTTTCCCTAGCAAATGCCTTCCAAGTCGCTTAACAGATTTGATTGAAGTCCCTTCTGTAAAAGTACTAGCATATCACAACTTGATCCTTACTTTATCGTGTCCTTCAGTTTAAATCTTTCCGCCTCAGACAATAAGGCATTCTGAGACTAGAACACATGGAAATAAATACGTTTAAGTTTTGACACCTTGAGAGAGTAACAGCCTAATAGTGCAGTGTCCATCTCACCAGCGCAAGGGGCAAAAGTTCTGGCAGGGGGGTCCCTTAATACAATGGGCAGATGCCATGCAACTCCATGGCGCCCAACCCGAAAGCTGCCACTCACTTCTAGGCCCACTGACACAAAATGCTGTAACAGCATCTCCAGAGGTGTTCTGGGGTGGACCAGGGCGATTCTGGATGGGGTTTGGGGGGTTGGAGTGGGATGGTGCTGGAGTAGCCGTCCTTTTCTGCCAGAACAGTCTGGGTGGACTGCCCATATGAAATTGGTAGAATCCACATTTTTTCTGTTCTCATTTCTATCCATTGAGAACCACAAACTTTCTCGGCAAGTGAGGCAATAAAGGTGTTCTTTGTCTTCTTCTGGTAAACTTTCTGCAGTGCTTCTCTGACTAGGATGGACAGTGAGAAGACTTAAAGTACTCTGACAGGTCAATGGTTAGTCAGAGCAACAGACAAACCTTGAGAGGAACCTGCCGATCTTATGATTATTGGGAAGGCAAAGGGATCGTCAGGGTGCACCCATTATTTTATTGCCTGCTTGAATACTCCTGTCTTAGCTTCTTGAGTTCAAATGGAGACCTGTTATGTCTGAGTTGGGAACCACTTATTTTGGAGGAGTCAACCAGGCTCTGGACATCTCCTCATTTCTGTAATGAACACAGGTGTTGTCAATTATGTGGGCTGGTTCTTTAAATTACAGCTGGCAAGAGTGTAAGAGGATACAGCCAAACAGCAGCCTTGGTATGAATAGATCGTATGGATTGGAGTCTTACACTGCACAAGGACATGAATGTGTTATCTCAGAATTACATTTATTTTTGCAGAACATCTCTAATATAGCCCAAGGGAGCGTTAGAGGTTCCTTGGCACAAATTGCTTTTTCGTTACAGCTATCTTGTAAGTTTGTAAGCAAATTTCTCCCACTGGAAGTTTTAGAAGCTTTTAGATCCTGCCTCCAGAAGTTAATGGGATAAATCATGTAACACATCTCAGGCTGTCTTCTTCCTCTGGGTGAGAATGGATGGCTTATATCAGAACCATGAACAGAGAGATAGCATCATTTGTCTCTGTGTCTGAGCTCTTATAAGATTGCTGATGTTCCATGGTCATTGAGTTATGGAAGAGTTAATTCCTCTGGTCCTGGAGCAGGCATGTAGATCATTTCTTTGCCTGCTTCCCTTTCTAGGCACTGAACATGAGCTAAGCATCTCTTCATTTTGGAGGGCTGAACTTCACCTTTAAATCTTTGGCCAGTATTAGCTGTTACAATATGCAAAAATAGAGCCTAATGGATATTTTGTGACTAATAGCTGTAGGTTGATCTTTAGTGTTGAAAATTACATCTGATTCTTAAAACAGAAATAAAGCATTATATAAAAATTGAGAGTCTTTTTCTCTTTCTTCCATATGAATCTTCTAGAACAATATTCTTAACTTATGAGTACTATAATGCTGACTACTGTATTTTCTGGAGGCTAGCAGTAATTAAAGCTGATTCATTTAATTGGAAAAGGTAGTGAAAAATTGAGCTTCAACTAAATTAAGCATCCCTTTCCTTCTTCCGGAAGCCAATTATAGCATTTCATATTGCTCTGCTTCTTTTTGATATGTAGAACCATTTCACACAAAAGTAACTAGACCTTTTTTTTACAACAGCAGTACACTGATATTGGAATTTAATTTATATGGCAAGAAAGAATAACTTTAACTGTTCATAAAACTATGTTTAGCATATACCATGTTTAAGAAATGTTGCATCTTCACTCAGGTTGCCAACAGTTGGAAATGTGGCAGTGGACAGGGCATAGAGGCAGTTTACCTAACCCTCGACAGAGTTAGTAGTGATGGTGTAGTGCTCATGTATCCAAAGACAGAACTGACGAGTCTCGTAGTGGAGACAGGTGTTCAAAGGATGCAGGCAAGGAGCAGAGTCAACAGAAAATATTAATTCAAATAATGTGTATTACTTTCCCTTTCCCTCTATTATCTCTCTCATTCTTCTGATCTAGCTAAGAAAAGAAAGCAGAAAAGACTGCCAGTGTTTAGAGATGCTGCTTTTGAAACACAAACGATCCCAGACTGAAATAATTAAGTCACTGGAAGCCTTGTGCTGCAGAGGTCTTAGAAGTGCAGCACAGCACACTTCTTCCAACTTAAAAATAATTCTGTCTCCTATTCCTTCCATTACATTGTGGGGGAAAACTCACCTGGGGAAAAATAATTATGCCTACTCCTACCCTGTTCTTCACTTGAGCTGCCTACTCCTTAAAGCAAAAAGGTGAGCCAGGAAAAAGACCAGCAACTTGTGTAACCCCAAGACCAGGTTTTAGTGGTTGGGGCAAGTTTGGAATGGAGCCTAGTATGTCAGCTGTCTATCTGTTTAAGGTGTATAGCCCACAGACTTCCAAAAATTAATGGATTGCTGGGGAAATATTCTTTCCCCCTTATTCTTTTGGCAATTAGCTTGAAAACAAACAGCAACAATGGGTTCTGTTTGTCAGCTGCAATCCTAACTGTCTTTTGCTTGTCATGTGAAAAGAAAAAAGCACAATAATTATGTCCTGAGAGAAAGATCATGCAAATTTAACAGTTTTAGTAAGGAAAAAGTAAAATAATTTTTAAAAAGCCTTCGACAATACATAAAATAATAAACTTACAAGCACACAATGTAAAAAATTGCACAGAGAATTCACACAGTCCTAGCAAATAAATAGCATTGAGGGTATAGGTTTGGGATAAAATGGGATTTGCAAGTAAATGTTTGCAGGGGTCTTCTCCCAGATAGGTTTTTTGCCTTAGTGGCAACTCTGAGCTGATACAAGGATGGCATCCATCTTGGCACTGTATCACTAGGCTACCTCTAATGGCAGGTTAGGTAGAAATGCTGCTGTCCTGAAACAGGCCTTCCCCACCCACCATGGGTTTGTCTGATAACATTCAAGACCAATAGATTCGAGGCCAGTGACACGTGATGTGATGTATCTGATGAAGAGATCTTTGACTCTTGAAAGCTCATAATACCAATATCTTGTTGATCTCTAAGATACTACTGGACTTGAATCTAGCTGTTTTACTGCATACTATCATGGCTACCCCACTGAAACTATTGTCACCACTGTTGGCAAGTCTGTACACCTGTGTGTTTTAATGCCTACAAATCATTAGCATCAGCATAAATTGAATAAGGCATTTTTTGAAGTTTGTAAGTTTATGAGCACTTTGTTCAGAAACTTGGTGTAAAAAGAAAAGATTTATGGGTGGTTTTATATGTGCAACTTGAAAAAATGGAAGTAAATAAATTACAAAATGAATTACATTTCAGTCAAATGTCTCATACATGAACTAACAAAGTTAGTAGCAAATAATCACCTTGAGGCAGCTCTGTTAGGCTTGAATGAATTTTAAATCAACCCAACTTTTACTCACTAATCACTGTGATTAAGGCAGGGATATTAAAAGAATGGTGTGCTTCAAAAACTTCACTTGTTGGCTTTAAGATATTAGCAATACCATCTTAAACAGAGTTACATCTTTATAAGCCAATTGATTTCAGTGGACCTCATGAGGCTGTATTTACAAACATAGTGGTTAATTGTAGATTTTTTCAGTTTTATTTAAGTATGATGTCATGATTTTGAGAAATCCATTCTGAGCTGGGGGAATATTAAGGAATATTTACATTAATCTCTCAACCAAGAGATCTAGCAAGTTGATGGTTCAAAAATATGAGGACTAGAATTCACAGGAGTCTAACAAATCTAAGAATCCAAGATATTGAAGAGCTTCATATTGCCTATTCAGTTTTGTGAACCATGCAACTATTTGTTTTTGATATAATATAGAATGAGTATCATAATGACTACAAGAACTGTGGTTACACAGAAAGAGTTCCATGTGTTCAAAAATCTTTCTGTAGATATGAAGGGAAGTGCTTCATAGCTATGACTTAGATAAGTTTTACAAAGATGTTTTGTGAATGGCAATTTTAAAATACTGACATCTATGAACATAATTTGAGGATTCAGAAGGTTAAATATGCATAAACAAAAACTTAACCCAATAAAATGTTTCTGGAACAGCAAATAATTTAAAGTGAATGTTTCTATGAAAATGTCATTAAAAACAATGCAACAAAAGATAAACAACAAAAAAGGACAGAATGTTAATTACCATCTGATTGAGACGTGTGTAAGCGAGACTATTGTCTACATAAAGAGCTCCTGTTTCCTCTATATTTTTATTTCTACAGACTGAGAAATTTGCCTATTACTTTCACAAAACTAAAAGAACTTGCAGCTCTGTGGCTTTCTGACAACCAGGTACAAATTTAATCTTTCCTTGTCTTAATAGCTAAATAACACAATTGTCTGTGTTCAGATTTGGTATAGTAATAGATAAAATAAAGCTAGTCTCTCTGGAGAAAAATATGGCAGTTGTCCAGAAGCTCTCATCATCAGCACCCTTATTTTTTCCAAACCCTATCCTATTAACAAACCCTTTCACTAACCTATCAAACATGTTAACTTTCCAATTTGGTGTTGGGTGAATGTTAGTACAAAAGTAGCATGTTAGAAAGCCATCTCCAATGCATGCCTATGCTGGTTTTGTTTCTCTAAGCAATATGGTATATTGAAAAGTTGGTTTCTGTTAGCAGAAAGCAGTTGAATTGAATTTCCCCTCCAAATCACCGAGGTCCTCAAAATACTGCTGCTGGGGCACAAGGGACCCTTAAAAACATCCGGAGAGGCAAATTGGGGGGTCTGTGTTCAGAGAGGGAAATTGGTGAAAGTTGCCATGCTTTTGCACTGGATAGAAAGTTTGCTCAGAATGGAGTTTGGAAGGAAAACCATTTCCATAGATTCTTAGTCTAAAGCAGTGGCTTGTTTTGCATTGACTTACCTGTAGCCTAATAAGATCAGTAGTACTTTAGAATACTCCACTTTGTGAATATAGTAACAAAAATAATACTTTTTATTTAATAGGTATTCCAGTATAAACTTTGTTATTATTTATATAGTACTAAAATAAGTTCAGAATGATGCCTGCTGAGTCTAGGCATAGATGTAAGATGGGGAATTTTGTTAGTAATATATACATAACTGTGGAACTGTTAGTCAGTGTTCATATTATTGTCGAAGGCTTTCACAGCCAGAATCACTGGAGTGTTGTGGGGTTTCCGGGCTGTATGGCTGTGGTCTAGTAGCATTTTTTGCCTGCATCTGTGGCTGGCATCTTCAGAAGATCTGATGGTAGTAAAGCAAGTGAAGTGTATATGCCTGTGGAATGTCCAGGGTGGGAAAAAGAACCATTTGCATTGGTTAATAAGTGAAAAGGGTGCAATTAGCAAGTGTTATTTGCATGTGTTGAGTGGAATCCACCCATTTTAGCATATGTAAGTAACAATGAAGTTACACAACGAGCTAGCAAGGGCATCTGCACAGCAGCTGCCCGGCATTTTAATTCCTTTGATTGCTTCCTGCCTGGAGACACCCTGGGTGGGGCTCACTAGCCATTGTCTTGATTCTAGTGCTTTTTAACTACTGGTAGCCAAACTTATTATAGAGCCTGGGGGAGGAACTTCATCAGCTGCCCTCTCAAGGGACCCAAAAACAGTTCACGTAGCAACACTCTACAGGATGGGTCTCAACTCAACCCCAATGACAAACTGATCAGCTTTGATGTGGTTTCCCTATTCACCAAGGTCCCCATAGCAGACACCATCGCACTCATTAACCAGATTTTCCCTAAAGACATCACAGTCCTGTTTCAACATTGCATCACTACAAGCTACTTCCAGTGGGATAATGAATTCTATGAACAGAGAGATGGGGTAGCCATGGGTAGCCCTCTTAGCCCTGTAATAGTAAATTTCTACATGGAACACTTTGAAAAACAAGGCCTGGAAACAGCATCAAAAAAGCCCACTATATGGTTCCATTTTGTGGATGACACGTTCACAATTTGGAGCCATGAAGAAGAAGAACTGAACAAGTTTCTGGACCATATTAACAATATCCACTCTAACATCCCATTTACCATGGAAAAAGAAAACAAGGGAAAACTACCATTTCTAGATGTCTTAGTCATCTGCAAGCCGAACCAACAATTGAGCCACACAGTCTACAGAAAACCTACGCACACTGATGATATCTACATTAAAACTCCAGTCATCATCTAGGACAAAAAAGGAGCTCAATAAAAGCTCTGGTAGATCATGCAAAAAGAATCTGTGAACCCCACCTCCTTCAAGGCGAACTGAATCACCTAAACTGGGCTCTACAGGCTAATGTCTACTCCACTACTGACATCAGAAGAGCTGCAAGGCAAAGAACAAATCACAGGAAGATGTTCTTATCATACATTCAAGGAAATCACTGATAGTATAGGGCCGTGGTGGCGAACCTTTGGCACTCCAGATGTTATAGACTACAATTCCCATCAGCCCCTTCTAACATGGCCAATTGTAGGGCCTGATGGGAATTGTAGTCCATAACATCTGGAGCGCCAAAGGTTCGCCACCACTGGTATAGGGAAACTGATGAAGAAACATAACCTCCAAACAATCTACAGACCCACTAAGAAAATTCAACAAATGCTACATCCAGCAGAGGATAAGAAGGATCCTCTAACTTCTGTAGGTGTCTACTTCGTACTGTGCAGCTGTGGACAAGTCTACATAGGGACCATGAAACGCAGTGCCCAGACAGGAATAAAAGAATATGAAAGGCATTGCAGACTATTTCAGCCAGAAAAATCAGCAATAGCAGAACATGTGATAAACCAAGCTGGACACAGAATGTTATTTGAAAACACAGAAATTCTGGACCACTCTGGCAACCACTAAGTCAGACTACACAGAGAAACCATTAAAATCCATAAGCACATGGACAATTTCAACAGAAAGGAAGAAGCCATGAAAATGAACAGTTTGGCTACCAGTAGTTAAAAAGCACTAGAATCAAGACAATGGTTAGTGAACCCCACCCAGGGTGTCTCTAGGCAGGAAGCAATCAAAGGGATTAACATGCCAAGTGGCTGCTGTGCAGATGTCCTTGCCAGCTGATTGTAGATATACATTATCTAAATAATGATTGTGAAATTATTTCATTACCATATTTTGATCATAACAATTAACAAAAGCTCTTTTTATATATGGACATTTTAAAACATTCCTGATACGTTAAAAATCAAATCCTATTTATTTTATTCCTCTTTATTTGGCTTTCTGGAATTATTGTTTGAATTTTATTTACAGTCAAAGGCTCTTATCCCTCTACAAACTGAGGCACATCCAGAAACAAAGCAAAGAGTGCTGACTAACTACATGTTTCCTCAGCAACCTCGTGGCGATGAAGGTAAAGTATTGTTAGTAATATTGTTCTGGACAATCATTTTAAAAATGAATTATTTATTATTTATTTAATTTACAAAACTTATATCCTGCTTTTCTGCCTTCCCAAGGGCACCAAGGTGGCTAACAAAACGTTATACAATCATATTTCAAAACCATTGTAAACTAAAAACCTTCCACAAAAACGCACATCAGTAAAACAGTTTTTAAAAGAGCTGAAATTCATACAAAGTCATAAAAGCAGTAATTAAGACATTGGTCAAGAAGGAGGGATTACTGAAGGAATACAGAACAGTCTTCACCTGCTAGTGGAAGAAGAAAAAAGAAGGTGCAGGTTAATCTCTCCGGGGAGAGATTCCAGAGTTTTGATGCCATAACTAAGAAGGCCCTCTCTCAGGTGGGCACCTGCCTAGTCTCAGAAGGTGGAGATACCCAAAGCAGGACCTCCAAAGATTGCTGTAAACATCGGGCGGATTCATAAGGGAGGAGGGGTCCTTCACATGTTGGTCCCAAACAATGTACTGCTTTGAATGTCAATGCCTGCGTCTTGAATTGTGCCTAGAAGCAAATTTTGAACTAGTGTGGATTGACCATACAATATCCTGGTACAGCATTCTGACCCAGGTAAAGTTTCTGAACTTTTTTCAAAGGCAATCCCATAAAGCACACATTTAATCTAGATGTAATTGAGGCATGCCCTGCAGTGGCCAGATTTTTCAGCCCGGGGAAGGCTGAAGCCTTCCAGTCAAAGCTGGTAAACCAGTCAAAGCTGGTAAAAGGCATTCTTAGTCACAGTTGCCACCTGTTTATCCAGCCGTAGGACAAGGTCCAAGGCCACCCCTGAACTATGGCCCTGTTACTTTAGGGGAAGTGCAACCTCATCCAGAAGGGGTTACACCAATGGCCAATTGGCCGTGCTGGCAGGGGCTGATGGAAATTGTAGTCCATGAACATCTGGAGAGCCGCAGGTTGCAGACCCCTGGGTTACATCTTAAATTCTAGGTCAAACGTTCCACCTACCAGTAGCACTTCCAGCTTGTTGCCATTAAGCTTTCGTTTATTACCCAAATCCACTCCAGGTACAAGTTCAGAGTTTCTGCAGCCTCACTGGGATCAGCTGGAAGTACAGGATAGAGTTATCATCCGCATATTGGTGACAACCTAGGCTAAATCTCCAGATGATCTCACCCAGCAGCATCTTGTAGGTGTTAAAGAACATAAGAGACAATATGGAACCTTGCAGAATGCCATAGGCCAAAAGCCAGGGTGCTTAGCAGCATTCCCCCAGCATCACCTTATGAAACCTATCCTCTGGGTGAGACCAGAACCATCACAGAATGGTGCATTCCAATCCCAGCCCGGATAGATGGTCCTGAGGGATATCACAATAATTAGTATTGAAAAATGCTGAGAAGTTCAGAAGAATCTGCAGAGTTGCATTCCCTTTGTCCATCTCCTGGCACAAGATCATCCATCAGGGTGACCAAATCTGTTTCAGTCCCATAACCCAGCACAGAAATTTTCTAAACAATTTGCCTTATCTATGAAAGCTTGGAATCATCCTGCCACCATTCATTCAGTCACCTTGCTCCAGAATGGAACACTGATCAGTGATTATGGAGATAATTATTACCTTTATTATTACCATTTGTGCAGTTCTACTGTATTGTGTTCCAGTTTCATATCAGCAACATACTAGATTGCATCTCTGAGATAGATTAAGATACTAATAACTCATACTACTGTTTTGAGTGCAAATGCAATAAAAATTATTGTTGAAGGTGTTCTCAGCAGGAATCAAATGACTGTTGTGGGTTTTTTGAGCTGAGTGGCTATAGTCTGGTAGTTTTTGTTCCTAATGGTTTACTTACATCTATAGCTAGCATCTTCAGAGGCATTTCACAATAAGGAGTATATTTCTCTCTGTGGCACAGTCTGGAAAACCCACAACAGCCAAAAAAGTATAAGAAATTACCAGTTTTGCATTTTAGGTCTGAATAGTGAAAGATGTCATTTGTTAGAAAGTGTCTCTGGATAAGTTGTGAAGGCAAAACAGGGGTGAGAACCATGTGCATAGAGATTTCACCAGATAAGAAAATTCTTTGTTCTTGTGATGAATCAACCAGAGAATTCATTTTGTGACATACTTTCAATTATTTGCAGCCACTTTGGATAATTTAGAAGTTAAGAATGAAGTGCCATTTTTAAAGTTAGAATTAGGTAGCACTTAAAAGGGATATTTCAGGGATTTGTTTCAAAGTTTATTTTATTTGTATATTAATTCCAGATTTCCAGTCTGACAGTGATAGTTTTAATCCTACTTTATGGGAGGAGCAGCGTCAGCAACGTATGACAGTTGCCTTTGAATTTGAAGAAAAAAAGGAACAGGAGGAAAATGCAGGAAAAGTGAAGGTAACTGGTATTGTACTTCTTGATTTATGTTGCTTTGCGGTAAAGTTCGATGCACAAGCCCCAATGTAAAGAAAAAGATAATTCTTAAATGTGTTTAGTGAGTCTTCTTGAAATATTAGTTACGTTTCTAGAGCTGTGATTGTGCCTCCTATGTTGGATATTGTAACTTTAAGTGCCTTTGTGTTTCTAAACAAGGCAATAGGAAAGTCCTACCCTAATTTGTTGCTACTTTAAGTGCACTCAGTAATTTTGATTTTATTTCCTTACCTGCCCCCAGTAGTCTATTGACTCTACAATGTTTCTTCAGAATTAACTGAAATTATTTTTGTCTCAGATTTACCCAAAAAATTGCAATTCTATGGAATATGTTCTAGGATACAAAATCTGTTAACTTATATCGCTATTCAAAACACAATTGTTGCATCTGCTTTCCTCTCCTGAAATACTGTGCTGGGGCAATGTCATGATTACCTTGACATGTGCCTAATTTTTATGATCACCTGAATGCTTTGTTTAGCATGCTTAGTTTTGGTTCATTGCTAGGAAACATACCATAAGTGCTGAATGAAGAGAGCCATTGCTTCTCCTGGAATTTCCAAATGAGCATTGCCTTACTAACTTGAGGCAAATGTAATTTCAAAGATGTTATATTTCTTATCCCATTAAACAAAAAAAGCCATGCTTAATATGCCTGAAATCTTAAGTATTTAATCCAATTTAGCTCAATGGTCCTTTTTCTAACTTTACAATCTGTCCATTTTAAATTGGATTTGCTATAGTGAAGAGTCATATCTGTCAAATCAATTGTATTTGATAGTTCATCAAAACTATCATTGTGGCTATGTGGAAAGAAATAACATTCCCGTTACCTGTTCCAAACTTTGTCTTTTGACCTAGCTCATTTCAGAATTCTTAAGACAATTATAAAACAGTGTGTCGTGATAAATCACAGTGCTATAAGACTGCTGTGTGTGAAAATGCAGTGAGACACAATATGTTTATTCTAAGATAATCTTTAAGAACCAAGCTGGAATAATATTCTAAATTTTTAAAAAGACAGGCTTCAGAGAAGCATTAAGGTACTTCTGATTTTGGCTATGTGAAATTGTAACTGAAGACTGCCAGCTGAGACAAGGAAGATATTCCTGAGACACATATTCCTACACTCCCAGTTTGCTGATGTACTTTAATAGGAAGCCTGTATAATGTCTACAGGTGGCCCTATGTTCAGCAATTGCAGTTTTCAATTCGGTGTAAGTTTGCACATGTATATTAATCTCTTGGTGACTACTGTACTGTGGTGATTATTGTTTGTTGAATACTCATCAGAGATCAAACACAACAGACGGAATGATTATGTTCTCCTGGTGCAATTTCAGCCACAATCTTTTTCAGGGTAGAAGATTTGTTTGCTTGCACAAATTCCAGTGGGGGCTAATCTAGTCTAGCAAAATTCACTAAATGATAAGGAATTGGGTGATAAATCTTTATGTGGATTGGCTTTATCACCCCTTCTGTTTTTAAGAAGCTGGCACATGTAACTCCAAATTTATAGCATAGTGGAAGAATCACAAGATTTTGGGTGATTCCCAAGTGATTCCAGCCGTGAAAGCCTTCGACAAAACACAAGATTGCTTTCAGTTGTATAGTGGAACTCTAAATTAATGTTGCTAGATAAAATCACAAAAAAGACAAATTTTGTTTTGGCAATGCTAAACCTTTACAATATGATATATTGTACAACTGGTATATGGTATGCTGTAGAGGGGAAATTATTTTGTAGATTCTAATTGTGTTTACTGTAATCCAGCACATCAAATGGTTACATATCAGTCCAACATATAGGTGTTTGAAGATGATTCTCTTATACATTCACACAGTAATGATTGTGACTCATAGACACTTAAAACCTAAAATGAACCTGTTTTGGCATCTTGACTATCTGTATATTGTAATATCTGCAGGTACCACTATGTTTGGCTGATTTGAAGGTACTTTTCAGATGGATGAAAAAATCCTTAACAGCGAGCCAGATTTTCAAGGAAATATGTGCCCTGAGGCTCTGTACACATTAACCTAACTTTAGTAGGCTTTGGTTTAAATGCAAGTAGTATTTGATAATAGATCTTTATTACAGTTTTTCATAATAACTTTGTATCAGTGGGTCTGTGACATTTGCTTTTGGTCAAATATTTCATTTGTTTGCTGCAATGATATTGATAGTAGAAATTAAAAAAGAAATTCTTCTATCCAGGAATATTGCACTTTGGAAGGTTTTTATCCCCAGCGGCATGCTACTTCTGAGGTAACTTTAAATGTGAAACATAAAAGACCATGAATAGAAAGGGAGTCTAGACTTCATTGGTAATTTTCATTCTTAATATCATTTTAATATCAACTGCAGAAAACCGTCACCCTAATTCTATTTAGCACATTTGTCACTACATGTGAACATTAGTATTGAAGTAAGATAAATTTACTAAATTGATAAAATTGATCAATTGATAAAATGCCTTATGTAATTAATCTAGTTACACTGTAGCCTTTAGTAGCCTTTCTAATGCATGCGCTATTTGGCTTCAGTTCCAACAATTTTTGAGATTATATGTAAATCTTAACACATGGCCCAGTTTGAATTGTAAACTTCTTAAATTAGACCATCACTAGTTAACAGTCTTTCAACTATAATTCAGTTAGAGCAGTAGCAACCCTATATTCCACACATCACTGATAGCTTTCTTGTTGAGACTGTATGTTGACTTGTAATGTAGTATTTCCCATTTGCTACTGAGAATCATGTTTGGATGTGTTTGTCTGTAATGCATATTTTATTATATTTCAATGGTGAATGTAAGTTGCTACCATACTTCGTAATCTTCACATCAGTCAAGCTTTTTGAATGGATGCTGATTAACTTGTGTCTGTATTGGAAACTTTACTTATGGTTTTCTTTTTACTTTGAAGTAAAAATAATAGTATTAGACTTGCACAGACACATACTCATCCATAAAAGGATAAACTGCCTCAAATTAGATGCAATCCATTGACATTTGTCCCATTTATTTTATTAGTATATTAAAACACCTAACTTTCATTGGACAGTACACACTACATTAGAGTGTACTGTGACAGCTCTTTTATTATAACTCCAGAGTGTTTTCCATATGATAGTGGAATTCTAGATTCAATTTGAACCACTAGAGAAAAGTCTGAATATACAAGTATAATTTTGTTCAAAATATTTTTATGCTATAAAATTTTAGGCAAATGGAAAAATGAACAACTCTTTCTTTAACACCAGTGGATTTGAATTCTGCATTTGTCATGACATAGGTTTTAGCACTCAATATAGCAAATGTTTTATGTTAACATTGTCTTAAATACTTTAATTCACTGTCTCTGTGTTGTATTTAAATAGCCTTGAGAATTAAAATCCAAAGTGAAAGGTGCATGTTGTTGTTTTAATTTCCTATCTGTGCTTTTACTTTATTTTATTAAATAAATACTCAGGTTGAAATAAACTTAAAGCGTTATCCAACTCCATATCCAGAAGATTTAAAGAACATGGTGAAATCTGTTCAAAATCTGGTGGGTAAAAGCCATGGAGTGAGGCCTGAAAATGCAACGCCAACTGCCAGTTCTGAGCAAACTATGAAAGAGAAGTATGAGCACAAGTGGCCAATGGCAACTAAGGAAATATCAGTGGAGGTAAAATGGCAAAACTATTTGCTGATTAAACAAATCAGTTCTTGTATCAAGATCAATGCAATGTAGATCTCTTCATTAAGATCATTGTATGTCTGTATCAGTTTGCCTGCCACCCTTCTCACACTCTCTAATAAGGTACAGTTTTACTTCAGCTTTCAGCACTGCTTCTCTTTTTCTTTTTCATAGTAATGCCAAAGGATTCTCCTATTATGCAGCACAAAGGCTGATTCTTAGCTTCAAAGCCCTTCATACCTTAGAACTTACACACCTTGGAGCACTGAGTGGCCCATCATACACCAGCACAGCAACTTCTATCCTCAGACTAGTCTTCGCTCTCCATTCCTTCATACAGACTGGTTAAAATCATTACTGCTTTATCTCAGGTTTTTTATTAGCATCTACTGCTCTGTTAATTGATCAGGAAGGCACCCACTCAGAACTGCATAAGCCCTGTGTAAATAAGGCCAGTAGTTGTTTGGAAGATGTTGTCTTTTAATGCATTTCAGGCAGATTGTTCAGAGACGTTGTATTTTGGGATTATTTTTATTCATTCACTTTTTTAAAAGTTCATTTATACCCCACCTTTCTCCTCAGTGGGGACTAAAGCGGCTTACACTGTCCTCTTCTTCTCCATTTTATCAACAGCTTTGTGAGGTAGGTTAGGCTGATAATGTGTGAGTGACCCAAGTCTACCCATCAAGCTTCCATGACAAAGTGAGGGTTCAAACTGAATCTCCTAGTCATTCTGTCATATAGTCCTCTAATTGCATAAGATAACCTTGAATTGCCCAAATGAATTATTGTTGTCAGCTGGCCAGTACTTCATGGCACATTAATCCGTCACAAAGTGACAACTAACACAATCTGAACAAAGCTATACGCTTCTAAGCTGACTGAAGTCAATGGGCTTACAAGGGCTTGCAGCTGTCCTGATCAGCTGTCCAGCCTGTTGTTGATCAGAATATTTTTTGCCAGAGTCATAACATTTCATTCTTAAGCAACTTGCATTGTTTAAAATGCATGCAGTTTTTTTCTTTGCTTCTCCTACTTTTATGTGTGACTTGATACTATTCTATGATCATATACAACAAGTAGTACCTTGAAAGCAGCAAGACAGGGACTAGTAGAAGGGGGAAAAAAGAGTGATGCACTATCCCTTAACAGAGAATGGAAGAGTAGGGCACTCCACAAGTGTACCAGCAGTGAGTAATTCCATATCTCTGAATCTGTGGATAAATCACCTGAACTGAGTTACTTGGGTACAGGGTGTTCTGCCTTTGACATCCTGTTGTGCAGAAAGTGTCAATGAGTTTCACACGTAAACTTATTTTGTCATAGACTTCACTTGCTATCAGATCAGGACCCTCTTTATTTATTACTCTGTATCCATTAAATGCCATTCAGTTTTCCATGTCAGTATGTTGAAACTATAAATCCCAATTACTGATGTATTTCTATAGGTAGGCTGTTTTTGCTGTTTTTGTGATCATAGGGCAAGTTATTTTAATGCTAGTTGTAAGGATAATAATTATCCAGGACCAGGAGTGGTCTGGGAGTCTGGTTGGGTTGCAGCCTGCCCCCAGCAGCTCCCCAGCCAATCCCTGGGCCAGGGAGGGAGGCAGGGAGGGGCTTTCCCCTGGCTGGGAGTCTGGCTGAGCTGCAGCCCCACCCCCAGCAGCTCCCCAGCCAATTCCTGGGCCAGGGAGGAAAGCATCAGTGATGGCATGACAATACTTCTAGTAAAAAGAAGTGATGCTGTTCCTCTTTAGACATTGCCACAAACTCACTGACAACCCCCCCCAAATCCCACCAGTTTAAATATTGAGACCCAACAGAAGAGTCAACCTCTCCAACTTTATTCCTTCCTGCCCTTCAATAAAATAAGTTTCCATCTACCAATGCCAGTGAGCTAAAGATTTGACTGCCTGGCCTTTTGGAACCTAAGCTTTCTCTTTTTGTCTCATTTTAAAAGTAAGAATTCTGGTGTATTGTCGAAGGCTTTCACGGCCGGATTCAACTGGTTTTGGTGGGTTTTCTGAACTGTGTCCATGAATTTAGCATACCCTTGGCCTTTTAAAAACACCAGAAGCAAAGGCCAAGGGCATGCTAAGTTCATGGACAATGGACTCCACCCAAACACAGGATTTGCATTCACCAATACTGCTGCTGCTGTAGGGGATGCAAATGTGAATCACTCCCTGGACTGAAAAACCCCACCTGCAATACTATACTATCAACCACACCTTTGCATAGCAAGTTCCACCCAAACACTTACTGATTGGTTCCCCACCTAGGGACATGACAATTTATACCCCACTAAAACATTCCCTTCTCACTGGACACAGTGTGTAACAGACTTCCCTCTGTGATACACATCTGAAGATGCCAGCCACAGATGTAGGCGAAATGTTAGGAACAAGATCCACCACACCACGGCCACATTGCCCGGAAAACCCACCAGAACCAATTGAATCCGTCCGTGAAAGCCTTTCATAATACAAGGAACTTTATTTGTTTGGGAAGATTAGCTCTCTTAATATCACTGGGGGGGGGGGGGTGTTCCTGTAACTTGGCTGCCACCACAGCAGTCTTTGCTTTCCTGAACTAGCCTCTGGTCTAGCAGCACTGTGTCCAGCACTGCTTTCACCCTGTCTTTCTAAATCCTAGGATCCCAGGATTCTCTCGAATTCTCTCTCTGTGTGTATTTTACCATTTGTGCATGTGCAAGGTTATTATTTTATTTTCTTAATTAAAATTATTAAACTTTACTTTCTGACTCCTGTGGTTTTCTGACAGAAAAACCTCCATAAACTCAGGTGGCAAAGACTCCGGTGACTCCCTATCACAACACAAGGTCTGTTCCTGCTAATTCCCCATCCTAAAAGGACAGGCCGTACCATTTCATGTAACAACCTGATTGACCACTGTGTGAACAGCATTCTGGACTTAATGGACTTTGGTCTAATCCAGCATGGTTTTTCTTATGTCCCCGCTCAACCTTGTCTTCTCCAGACTGAACTTAGCTAAGTCCCTCAGCTTATCTTCATATGGCTTGGTGTCCAGGCCCCTGATCACCCTCATTGCTTTCCTCTACACCCACTCCATTCTGTCCACATCTTTTTTGTAGTGAGACCTCCAAAACTCCAGGTATGACGTGACCAATGCAGTGTGCAGCAGTGTGTGACACCTTGCAATTTGTATGCTATACTTCTGTTGATAGAATCCAAGACTGCTTTAGTCTTTTTTACCACTCCATCACACTGGCTTCTCATATTTACCTTACAGTCTACCATTTCCCAATATCTCATTCACCCACACTACTACCTGGAAGTGTATCCCCCATCCAGTACACATATTTTTCTTTTTTGTTACCCAGATTTAGAACTCTGAACTTATCCTTGTTGAATTGCATCTTGTTCACATCCAACAACTTTTCCAGTGTGTTCAGATCTCATTGAATTCTATCTCTATCTTCTGTTGTGTTTGCTACTCCTAATTTGGTGTCATCTGCAAATTTAATAAGTAGTCCCTCCACACCTCATCCAGATCATTTGTAAAAATACTGAAAAGTACCAGGCTCAGAACTGAGCCCTGTGGTATTTCCATGGACACTCCCCTCCAATCAGATGAAATGCCATTGACAACTAGTCTTCAGGTATGGTTCTCCAACTAGTTCCATGTCTAGCTAACTATCCTAGAGTCTAGTCTGCAGTGCTTCAGTTTACCCATCAGAACACCATAGGGAACTCTGTCAAAAGCTTTACTGAAATACAGGTAAACAACATTGTTAGTCTTGTCATGTTCCAGTAAGCTCATCATTCGATCAAAAAAAGAGAGAGAGATTGTCGTCCTTTAGATGCTTGCAGATTGACCCCTTTAATATCTGCTCCAGCATCTTCACCAGGACAGAGGTCATATTGGATCATCCCTCCTTCCTTTTATAACAACTGGGATAATATTTGCTCTTCTCAAGTCTTGGGGCCCATCTCCCATCCTCCACAAGGTCTTGAAGGTGATGGACAAAGGCTCTGCAAATTTCTAGAACGTTTTTTTGAGAACTTTGGAGTGCATATCATCTGTACTCATCTAGTGCTGCCAGGTTAACAACCACTGTGTCCATGTCAACCAGAAGCCTGGATGCTGTGTCTTGCCTACTGTCATGTCTTGATAAGCCTATTTTCTTATTCAGGGAAAAAATGATACAAAATAGGCATTGAGACTTTCTGCTTTGTTTTTGTTATCTGTCAGTTTCTCCAATTTCATCCAATAGTGGGCCTATTGCCACTTTTACCCTACATTTGATCCTCACATATCAGAAAATTTATTGTCTATGATGACTGATCGACAGTGCCTAACAACTCTCAGATACTCTTCTTTAGAGGTGTGCCCTTCTCTCCATTTCCTGAACATTTCCTTTTTCTTCCTTAGCTCACCATGGAGTTCTCTGTTCATCCACATTGGCTTCTTAGACCCCCTGCCGTATTTCTGTCATGTTGACTTGAGCTTGCAAGAGCTCTTGTTTTAAGAAAACCCACACTTCACTTTCTCCTTCCCTTCCAGCATTCTTGCATATGGAATGACTGTCATCATGCCACCATTCCCTGGTATGCAGGGTCAGATTAACATCAGGATTGTACTGCATGAGGAGAGGGAATTTCAGCCATTCCCCCTCTACTAGTTTATGACCTGAAATGGTCTAGATGATATTTGCTCTATTGAAGACACTTATGCGTATCCTGTCAGTACACAGCAAACCCCGGCCTAACTGGTCATTTAGTGCACTGTAGAGCCATCTTAGGTCAGGCAAATGGCTTAGGGAGAAGGCTGAAGTTTGCATGAGGGACTCTGAAGTACATGTCTCTCACAGAAAATCTGCATGGCAGTTTGGATGTTTCATGAGAACTGTGTGACGTAGTTATGCCCTTAGCAGCAATCTATATCCTATGTTACTGTAGCATATTCAAACCTCATAAAGCTGTCTTTTTGAAGTTTGTTTATTTTTTTTTAGTGTAATAGAGGTATCCAAAAAATAGACCCCTACCAGGTGGCCTGATTTTGCCACTTACATGAGACCTGCTACTTTACAATAAAATATAGTGATATTTAATTTTTTCTCAATTCATTATAATGACAAGTTTTACAGAATTCTATCATAACAAAAGTTACGATCATTATTAGTCCCATTTGGAAGCTAGAAATTCTGCAGTTCCATATTTGTATCAAAGCTGGTTATTAGAACTTGTTGTGGTTTCACCTGCTAAGCTGAACTTTTAAAATTGTATTTCATTCTCCAATATTATTTCATTTATCAGGACCCTTTTGTACACCCTGTGAATGATATGAGGATGGGAGAACTTCGACCCTCAATGACTGAAACCCCATTGTACCAGCCTAAGCTTGTTCTCTTGGGAAAAGAGAAAAAAGGTACCGGTTCACTTGGTAGACATTTGGAAGAGAATTATGATGAAAATTATAGAATAACATTGTGCTTGGCGCTGCTTTCTGTTACAGCTGGCACATAAAGATATACTAAAGAATTCATCTTTCACCAAAAGAGATAATTTATTGTGCCATTTTGAATTTAAGAAATGTTGCAGTTGATAAGGGTATATTGTAGTCATGGTACAAATGAGTAGTAGATAATGGATGACCCCAAATCAAACTACTTAGCCCTGAAAAATCTCCCATGGTCATGACTTCATTATTCTAATAGTTTGGGCATGATTGAGGATAGTGCAGAGAAGGTAGGAAACCTCTCCCACCCTCAGCCCACAATGAAACTAATAGTGTAAAACTGAGAAACTTAAGTGTTTCATTACAGTGAGGCTTACCTTTAAATAATGACAATATAATAATGTACTTTCTAGTGTTGATTCCTCAGTATGATCAGAAGATATAACTTCTTTTGTCAGGATGCCCTGGAACTCAGATTGCTGCTGCTGGCAAAACCAGCAGATGTAGTGATATTGTACCTCTTAGGCCACAGCAGAACAGTATAGAAATTGTACCAATTTGTAGCTTATTATAGTAGCTATTCTATATGTAAATGTTTGGTTCTATTTTCTCTCATGGTGTTATATTTTCATGTTACTTTGTTTTCCAGAGTCAACAGATGAGTCTGAAGCAGATAAAATTCACTGTATGAACAACAGCGTTTCTTCAGGCACCTATTCGGATTATTCACCTTCACAAGCTTCTTCAGGGTCTTCTAATGCCCGTGTTAAAATGGGGTCCCTGCAGACTACAGCTAAAGATGCAGTGAATAATTCCTTGTGGGGTAACAGGTGTGTTTATTTGGCTTTGCAACTACATTGATATGTAACTTGGCATTTAATATCTAAATAAAGTAACAGCAGGTTTAGGCAGTGTGTGTTCCACTAGAATAATTATGATGTGTACCAAAAAGGTCATAAAATTAGTTCAATGTAATTTTAGATTTGATAAGAAAGTACTGTATCCATATCTGTTTGTCCACCAAATGCCTACCAGTCCCCCCATACCTTTAGAAGTTTTGCATTCTAAATTAAACTGGCTTTCTCCCAGTCTAAGCTGGCACTGCTTACTGAACACCTGACTAGACCAAACTCCACTGAAGAAGAACTTTGAGAAGGAAGGAGCTATAAAACTGGCCTTACTGTGGCCAGTTTTTTTCTGTATACTTTTGAGCTGCAAATTTCAGGACACCGATTTCTCCTTTATGCTCATAAATGTGATGAATTCTTTCAAAATTCTCAAATAGAAAATGAAAGCAGTCACCATTTAAAAAAAATTATTTGCAGTTGAGTAAATAAGAGCCCTGCTCCTGTCTATGGCCATTTTCTATGTTCCCAACCAAAACAAACATTTACTGTTCAATACTAAAGTGGTTATACTGCGCACAAAGCTATGATAAGATATTTGTTAGCTTTTTCTTTTGCTATGATCACTCCCTTTTTGAAGAGATTGATTTTTATATTTGTTTCTTGCAGGCTTGTTCAATCTTTTCCCCAACCCATTGAGACAAAACCATTGCTCAGCCAGCGTGAGTCTGCTCCAGCAGGAAATTTGCAGCAGCATAACGATAGGCGTCAAATGAGTGACACATTTGCTGATAGCTGGAATGATGGTTCTCATTATGATAACACAGGATTTGTAGCAGAGGAGAGCACTGTGGAGAACCCCAGCTCCAACCCCCTCTTAAGCTCTAAATCAAGAAGCACATCTGCTCATGGGCGCAGGCCTTTAATTAGGCAAGACAGAATAGTTGGCATTCCTCTAGAACTTGAACAGCCTACTCTCAGAAACACACCTGAATCAGAAGTGCCTCCATCAAATCCTTGGCAGAACTGGACAAGGACCCCTAGTCCATTTGAAGATCGGACAGCCTTTCCTTCAAAACTGGAGAGTACCCCTACCACCAGCCCTTTACCTGACAGAAAAGATCGTGTTAAAGACTCTCCTGAAATAATTGGTACTTTTCCTCCAGGAACAGCATGGGAGTATCATGATTCAAATGCTAACAGAAGTCTTAGTAATATGTTTTCTCATATTCACTGTCGCCCTGAGCCATCTAAAAATACCATTTCCATCAGCAAGAGTACAGAGAGACTTTCCCCAATGATGAGGGATATAAAGACTAGTAGATTTAAGAAGTCACAGAGTATAGATGAGATAGATATTGGCGCTTATAAAGTTTATAATATACCACTGGAGAACTATGCAGCCACTACAGAAAATGCAGGAATACATGAGATGCCAGACAAAATGATGCGGCCAGAGCATGGAATGTCTAGTATGTCTCGCAGCCAGTCTGTACCAATGCTTGATGATGAACTTCTGACCTATGGAAGTGTTAAAGTTCAGCAACAACAAAAGCCTTCTGTAACTAAGAAAATGTACCAGTTTGACCAAAGCTTTAATCCTCAAGGATCAGTGGAAGTGAAAGCAGAGAAGAGGCTACCACCACCATTTCAACATACTCCAGAATACATTCCCCAGCAGAGTAAAAATGTTCCCAAGGATTTGGTTAGCCCAAGAGCCTACCGAGGATATCCACCTATGGAGCACATGTTTTCATTCTCTCAGCCTTCTGTTAATGAAGAGACTGTTAATACTCAGTTCTCAAGTCAGGGATCAAGGGCTGGATTTTTGCGAAGAGCAGATTCATTGGCCAGTTCCACAGAAATGTCTATGTATAGAAGAGTCAGTGAACCACATGAACCTCAGAGTGATAGGTATAACAGACACCAATATAGAGGAGCTATGGAACGCCAAAGCAGCATTTCTGTGTCTGAATCCCAGTTCCTCAAAAGGAATGGCAGGTATGAAGATGAACACCCTTCATATCAAGAAGTGAAAACTCAGTCTGGAAATTTTCCAGTTAAAAACCTTACACAAAGGAGACCATTGTCTGCAAGAAGCTACAGTACAGAGAGTTATGGTACCTCCCAAACCAGGCCAGTTTCAGCTAGACCTACAATGGCAGCTCTGTTGGAAAAGATACCATCAGACTATAACTTGGGTAACTATGGTGACAAGCCGTCAGATAACACTGATTTAAAGACAAGGCCTACCCCTGTGAAGGGAAGTGAGAGCTGTGGTAAAATGCCCGCTGACTGGAGACAACAGCTACTTAGACATATAGAAGCTAGAAGGTTAGACAGGGTATGTTTGGCATTTCTCTGCAATTAATGCCTTTCAGTTTTTATATTTTGATATATTAAATTTTGTGATTGCAATGACTAATATTGTTATCCAGTAATAATTCCTGTATTTTGTGTTATGTGTAAATCATCTGTGAAGTCTGTTGAGGTTATTAATAAGTATTAAGTTTCCTTGGATAAGAGTTAGGAAAAGTTCTCTCTGGTGTAGAAGCAATATTTAAAACAAATGTGATTCAAGAATTCTGCCCGAACAATTGTGAATTTTGTCTGGTGTTTACTTTTAAAGTATATGGGTAAAATATTCAAGATAAGTTCGGAAACAAAATGCAAAGTGTTTGACATGGTGGTAGTGGAAAATGCCATCAGATTCCAGCCATGTATGGTGACCCTGTAGAGTTTTCAAGGCAAGAAACAAACAGATGTTTTGCTTCTTTGTAGAAACCCTGGACTTTCTTGGGTTCTCTCATGGGACTTGAGAGAACCCAAGAACTGGACTTTCTTGGGTTCTCTCTTGGGTTCTCTCATCCAAGTTAGTCCTCTCATCCAAGTTAGTTCTCTCATTAGTATGAGGGCCAGCCCTGCTTAGTGGCCAAGATCTGTTGAGACTGGGTTAGCCTGGGCCATCCAAGATCATTTGATGTTGACAGAATTAAAATTAATGAGAACAGTTCAGAATTCCCCACAACTTTAGGGCACATATGGAACATTCTGCATACAGAAACTGCTCTCTCCGCTTCCATGTCAGCAATACAGGAATCTCTTGTACAAATGCACATATGCCCAAAAGAATCCTTATGTGTACACTAGAACTGTTGCACCATGGCAAATTTATTTCTCCATTTCTTATATCCTTTGTAAAATATGTAGCCATTCTTAGGCCCCTTTCAGATTTCCATTCTAAACTGGATGTCATCCATTGTTGGCCCATTTCCAAGTAAAGGGATTCAGAGATGGGTGTTTCATACAATTTATTTCAATCTGTCTATGAGCCATCTCTAAAGTGCTCTGATCATTTCAAAAAGCGTCACTTTTCCCCACCTTTTTCTGTGGTGCATTCTTTGTCACTTTTTTAACATTCTGAGATGTACACTATAGCACAGTGATGGTGAACCTTTTTGAGACCGAGTGCCCAAATTGCAACCCAAAACCCACTTATTTATCGCAAAGTGCCAACGCGGCAATTTAACCTGAATAACCCCCTTGAGCACGGGCCAGTCTGCTGTACCCTCCAGTAAGTCCCACATGTGCCGCTCTGCACCTCTCTAGCATCTTTGCCACCTCTGCCCCCCCACCCGGGCAGCAGCCACCTGGAGCACAGGCACCAGGCCCACCAGCCTCCCTGCTCGCTGAGGTGTATGCACATCAAGTCCAGCGATCCAGGCCAGCCTAGATGTGTGTGACAAACTCTGTGCGCGCGTGCCCAAAGAGAGAGCTCTGAGTGCCACCTCTGGCACCCGTGCCATAGGTTCGCCACCACTGCTATAGCATCATAGCAATCCAGCACATCCCAATACTGGCGATATAACAGTGAATTGCTACATCACCAACATTGAGATGGGGTGAACAGCTATGGTGCTTCAGTGCAAATCTCAGATCATTTTTTTTTAAAAGCATAAAAGAACATGCTGTGGGAAAAGGTGGGAGGAAAACAATTCTTTTGAAAGTGATTCAGATGTTTTTAACAGCACACTGCAGTGATTCAGAAGTGCAAGGAAAATCCAAAAGACGAGAGAAAGTAGTTTTCATTAAAAAGACTGAGCCCTAGGATGCCAACAGGACTCAAGCAGCTTTATGTGGAAAGATTTTTTTAAAAACTCATTAGCAGCCTGGAACCCAAATGGTTGTTTCTGAAATGACACGCAAAAAATCTGATAGCCACTGGCTGCTAAAGGGCAGTTTGAAAGAGTCCTTAATCTGGTCAAGGAACAATATTCATATTCTTAAGCCTATTTGCATGTAAACAAATCAGTTTATTTGAATTCTTGTATTTCCAAATATGTGTAGGAACTCTATATAAAATTCCTAAAGGCCCTGTAGTGGCCAAAGGTTTCACTTTTTACCTTATGCTCTTAATATTTGTTAAATCTGAAAGCTTAAGTCATTATTAGAGTTTAATAATGTTCACAAAGTCAGATAAAAGTGAGCTATTATTTGGAAATATTATAATTGTTTATTGCCATATGAGAAAGACATCTTACAACAAGAAAACAGAAATGCCCAGAAAACCTTTTTGGAAGCATGTGCTCTAATATTATTAACCTTCTTTTAGGCATGTACTAGCTTGGGCTCTTTAAATGGCCTGTTCCTTACTCAGTTTTACAGACTTTTTCATTAGCACTTTGTGGCCCTGTACTTTTTATTTTATCACTTGGACTATTCTGTCCTTTTGCTCTTGTTATTGAACATACATGGTTTTAGGCACCAGTCCAAAACTGGATATGGGGTGCTGGGGCCTTGAACAAAATCAAGTTGCCCCTTTTTTACTACTTGCCTCTTCTATTAGCAGAAGAAATGTAGCAGAGCAAGCTTGCTGGTTGTGTAAGAGGAAGACTGATTTTTACCTGATTTCTCCCTCGTTACTGGAACCCACCTCACATGTCTTCTGACATTTTGTTCATGAAGCAAATTTGACCTCCACCCTTGCCAGTGGGTGGGAGGGGAGAGAGACCGTCTAGAGAGTTTTGGGGGAAAGGAAAGATCTGCTTTTGCAAGTTCCAAGAATTTCAAAAGCAGTTTGCCACATGATATTTGTGTAGACAAATGCAAATCCCATGATTGACAAATGCAAATCCCATGATTGCTGGGGTACTGCAAGTGTAACTGTGTGATACTTTGGGTTTCAGACATTCTGCCACATGTGTACACAGTACTTTGCTGAGTAGCACAAAAGAAAAATACAGTATTGTCCATGGAAGTCACAATCTAAATGTAAACAGCTAGGTGACCTAAGCTGAAATTCTGCAAGATTCAATGGCTTATTTGTATAATACAACCTTAATAAAAAAAGAGAAGGTGTTGCTGCCCAATGGGTAAATAGAGTGTTGACACAAGTATTCACTCATCTGCTTGTCAACTGCCTTGGTGGTGTAAGTGCAAGACTATAGCATATAAATAATTTCCCAGTTCCAAAGCACTGCAAACAGAATGCATTTACAATACTATTTTCACAGAATGCCTGAACAATTCGAAAGAATAAATAATGTCGTTAATGCACTACATCAGATTACCTCTTGAGAGAAGATAGTGCTATCCAAACCAATTTGCGCTTCCAATTTAAGATCCTATAGATGTAAATGTACAAATATGAAGCAGTGATCAGGACAATAAAATTACCTTAAATTTATTATGCATCCCAAAATTAGATTTTTATTCTAGATTTTTAAATATAGATTTAAAAATACTATGACTTGTGAGGGAAAATAACTACATACAGCTTATGGATCTCTGTGTTTTGGGGATTAAATAAATTTATAAATGTAGGTGTTCCATAAGGAATATTTACTTTTCCAAAATGTGCTAATAGAACTAGATTTCAGACTATGTACATTTTATCAGTGTGTGAATAAGCCAATCTTGGATCAAGTGTCGCAGCTAGAACTTTCCTATTTCCTGACAATCTCAAATACCGTCCTTCTAAAGGGAGTTGGTTTACATATGCAGCTGCAAAAGTATTTAGGAAGCATCAATCTACAATGTATGAATAAGCTTTAAGTACCCCAGTGCGCTGTTTGAGGATAACATAGGGCAGCAAGGGAGCTAAATACCTTGTTTCCCCGAAAATAAGACAGTGTCTTATATTAATTTTTGCTCCCAAAGATGCGCTATGTCTTATTTTCATGGGATGTCTTATTTTTCCACTCCACAGCTGCATGCTCTGGTGTTCTGTTTGACGGGCATGCTTCCAAACAAAAACTTTGCTACGTCTTACTTTCGGGGGATGTTTTATATTTAGCACTTTAGCAAAACCTCTACTATGTCTTATTTTCAGGGGATGTCTTATTTTTGGGGAAACATAAAGCACAAAATGGAAGACTGACGTTGATGAGAGCAACAAAGCCCTGTTATTTGTGGTTTGTTGCCAAGTAGCTATGGCTTAAAATGGTGGTTTAAAAATGTGAATGTTTGTTACTTGAAAATGTTTTTGTGAACTTTCCTCAGGGCTAGTGACAAAATTTTATGGGACTGATAAACTAATTGTATTTGTATGATTGTGCATGCTGACTAAAGATGTAGTATTCCTAGAATAAGACATATTAATGTCTTCTCTCAGGAGTCATATAATGACACCAATCTGTGCTTTAAAGTATATCTGACATTCTAGGATTATTCATAGCATTTAGATACAAGGGGGAAAATATGCTAATTCACTAAAGACTTCATCATAACCCTTCTGAATTCTGGTCTTCCACACCACGATGTCATGTTGTTTTCTATTTTGTATTTGGCTGAGGTCTTGTGTTAACCTGTGGCTCTTCTCTGTGTCAGCAGTTCTGACTTCATTTTGAAAAAATAGAACAGGAGTCCCCATCATGGCACACGGTCACCATGGCTACTGCCACCACCTTTTCTGATACCCACCAAGTGTTTTAGGAATTGGGAGGGCCAGGTAGGGTTCTGCCCAGCAAGGCTTCTGATTGACTATTGGAGATTTAATTGACTGTGCAGATTTTTAAAAAATGTTGCTTTGGCAGCAACTGCCACCACAGTACAAGGATCTACACTATGTTGCTGAAGTGAAGCTGTAGCAAATATTTTGTGGCTGGCTCTGCCTCCTGAAGCAGCCATTCTGTGGCAGCTATTCTGTAGTTGTGCCCACTATACCATGTCAGAATTCCAAATGTGCCCAAGTCTCAAAAAGGTTAGGGATTCCTGCAATCAAAGATCTTTCAAATAATATCTTGTAACTGCAATTATTATCCTCCCCACCCCCCACGTGGACTTTTTCCCTTTACTAACATTCAGCTGCTTTCGACATTCTGCACCTTCTGGAATAAATTTGGCTGTTGTAGGGGACATATTTTGGTTACATAATGTTATTAATACTTTTATCCACACAGGGGCCAGCTGTTTGATATAGTAATTATATATTCTGTACAGTTCTTGATTTTATGGTATTTATACATTAATTGATAAACATAACTGAAATGTAGAAATATATCAGCATAAATTATATATTGTTAAATTTGAACCAATTATTTTCCCAAAGCTTTATGATGGGTATTTCAGAAAAAGAAGCATGGTACACTTCTATAAAAAGTATGGAATAGATATTATTTTTTAAATTGAGCATTTTTTCTCATATTGGAGAATTAGCTGTAGTCTTCGTCCTCTGTGGTAAATCATTTTCAGTTTTATTCACTATTAACAAATAGTGTGCAGTAAACATGTACTGTAATTGAAACACTCTATATTGGTGTTTCTTCAGATAAGAAATCAGTTACATCATGGATGCAGAAAAAAATTACAAAGTACTAAGAATCCTATGTACAAATGTATGTATTAACAAGATAAGTCAAGCGCTCAAAACTAACAAAATTGATTGGAACCTGCTTTTCTGAATCAGATATCTCATCCTCAGATGTATGGCACACATAACCATTTTCCAGGCCCCCTATGGGTGGAAGTGGATTTGTAACAAAGACCTGTTGTAAATCCTGTTTTATGTAATTCTTCTGTGAGTGTTTTTTAGAGAGACTGGGGGGCTTTCCCCACTGACAGAGTTGAACTGGTTTCTACCTAGGTTCGCCTCAGTGAATCCCCACTGCCACGGAGCTCAACATTGTTTTGTCTCAGTTCCCCCCCCCACACACACACACCCAGAACTGCGACATCCTTGTCGCAGTTATGAACTACACTTTTCTGCCGGAACAAGGTCGATACCGCTTCGAAGCTTCAAAGTGGGGAAGCATCGAAACGACACCTCATCTGTTCAACCAATCACGAGCCGCTTTTGTGGCATGCACAGACTTTTGAAATGCGCAGAACGGGAGAGTCGTGGCGGGCAGAAAGCGCATTGTAAACTGTAAACTGTAAAAAATGTAAAAAAAAAAGAACACTCCCGTTTCCTGCCATAACACAAGCGCCAATCACGATCGAGGAGCAAAACAGGCACCAAGATGATCCCGCCCACTTAGCTCGGTTCCAGGGGGCCAACTCAGTTGCTGTGGGGACAGCCTGGAATCGCCCTCCACTGAAGGGAACCGAGTCGACCTTAGCTCCCTTCTGTAGTGGGGAAAGCCCCTGGGATAGATGTGGTTGCTACTCATAAATGATGAGAGAGGTCAGCGGTCCCAGCTTCTAATTGTGTCATCACAGTAAGTTAGTATAAGCATAAGCATTTTATTGTCATTGTGCACGCACAACGAAATTTACAGCAGCATTCCTCGATGCACACAATTTCAGACTCATACAATTTCAGACTCATGCAATTTCAGACTCATACATCATCATCCTCCACCCATCCCTACATAGCCCCAAATACATCAATATGAAGCAGCGGAGTTTAGCATAGCCACAGCTCTAGAGTAGAAGGGGCATGTCCATGCCGCCACCCAGCCCCTGGGGCATGGTCATGCCTCCCCAAGCCAAGATGGGCATGGTCATGCCTCCCCAAGTTCCAATCAAAACAGTAACAAATCAATTTGGACAGGATTTAGAAGATAGACAAAATAAGATAAAATATACCATGGGCGATTCCGCACACGAGTAAAATAGGTTTGACCCAGTTCCCTGAGAAGGGTACTAAACTAGGTTGAAGCCATTGTTGTTCCCCACTGCAACCAGCTTGATCCCAGCTCAGAGGGCAGGATCATCTTGTGCCTCTTCGCTGCTCCTTTCCGATTGGCTACTGTTCTACGGCCATGTTCCGTCTATCTCCACACACGTTATTAAAAAAACTGCCACAGGAATGGAGGGACGAAGGTGGCGTTTTTTGATTGGCCATCTGTACGCATGCCCGAAACACTCAGCTGTGATTGGCTGAATGGGGGACTCCTGGCACCAGAGATTCCGCACTTTACTGGAATCGAGCTGAGTTTGAGAGTGGTTCCCTGAAAAAGTAGTAGTTCCCAACTGGAGTCGGAAATTTGACCGTTACATGGGGCAAAACTGGTACAAAACCACGTCGATTCCAGTGGTTGTGCGGAGCACTTAGGTCGAACGCAGCTCGAACTTAGGTCGATAACCCAAGTGCGGAATCAACCCATGAGAGGGCAGAACCTATAATAATTTCAGGAGTTACCACTGCTGGGGTGAAGTAACAAACTAAAACAGAATCCCAGTTATACCTTAATGTCTCATATTGGAACAAATGTATTTAGTTTTTATGGTACCTTTTTGTCATTCACTATGAGCAACAATCATATCCATTCTAGTTTCTTTTAGGAAGACTTACACTTTTAAAAAAAATTCTTGATCAGCAGCAGGAAGCAAACACTGAGGATAGGAGATAGAGTTGCCAGGTTGCCCCTGGCAACTGGGGGGGGAGAGGTGGGCGGTCTTACCAGGCTTAAAATGAGGCCTAGGATATGAGTGATGCAATGATGTCATTTCCATAAGTGATGTCATTGTGTTGCCAACAGCAAGGGAAACTTCCTGGGTATTTGGCCAAAAACTCTATGGTAGAAGCTGTTTTTACCTAAGTTTTGCTCAAATACCAGTGTCTCCCTTAATGGTGTGTACATGATGACATCACTTCCAGAAGTGACATCATCACACCAGTGATATGTAGGCCTCATTTTGTACCTAGCAAGACCCCTAGATGGCATTGGCAGAAGGGGACTCAAACCAGGGATGGCACTGGCAGAGGGGGACCTAAACCAGGAGATCCTTGCCCCCTGGTGGTTGTCTGACAACCCTAGCAGGAGATGCCATGACCCCACTGTACAGCTGGCAAGCCTAGGTCTCTCTCTTTTCTGCAACTCCTCCTATTGTAATCCTGGGTTATAAAGGCTGCTGGAAAATGATCATATACTATGTATATCTGAGGAAGTGAGGTCTGACTTCTGAAAGTTTATGATAAGTCAAGTAACCTCTAATGACATATAAAAAAGTAATATACAATATAATAAAATGTCAAGATAAAACTTGGTTTTACAACTTTACTCAACTGTAAATTAAGAATTAAATAAGGACATTTCAAAAGTTAATTCTGAACAAGGAGGGCAGTGGCACTCTTCTGGTCGTGGGGGGCACAAAATCACCCTCCATGTGACCAGGAAGATGGCAGTGGGGGGCGGAGCCAGGGACCCTTGACCCCGCCCATGTTGTCATCAACATGGGCAGGGTCAAGAGTGTCTGGGTTCACCCCCCCACTCCCTCCTTCTCCCCTGTTGGCTGGGCTTCCTGCCAGCAGCCAGCAGCCCCTTCTGCTCTGCCCTCCGGACAGGCCAGAAGAGACTGCGGTCCCCTGCCTTGGAGAACTGAGGCCGGGGTGGGGCTTGGGGAGGCATGACCATGCCCCAGGGGCTGGGTGGCGGCATGGACATGCCCCCTAAGCCCAACCCCAGCCTCAGTGCTTATAAAAGCAGTTCTCTGCTATCAATCTCAGTATGCATCTTTCCTCAAAACTAGTGATTGTTCTAACTTCAGTTTCTAAGTGCAGTGGTGCATGGGGGGGAATGATGCCCAGGGCAAAATGATGGCCAACCCCCCCCCCCTTGTGGCACCCCCTTCATGGCACCCAGCAAAAAGCAGCTGACTGAAAAGGCAGCCTGGTGGGAACTACAGTTCCCAGGAGACCTTGCAAGCCCCAACTCCTGTAGGGGCCTCCTTGGGGGGCTTGCATGGTCTACTGGGAAGTGTAGTTCCCACTAGGTTACTTTTTTAGCCGGCTGCTTTTTGTAGCCAGCTGAACTCAGGTAAGTGGGGGACACAGGGTATCAGCAGAGTTTAAAGCAGAGTCACTCTGGTAAGATGAGAAGATTTATTGTATTCTTGCACTCACTGCAACCTTCTACCACACTTGGAAAAGAATACTCTCCATGCAAGATGTTCTTTCCATAGGAAAGCTTTTACTTTAGCAGTTGCAAGGTTACACAAGTCTATCCTATGCAAGACAATTATACTATGCAGAACTCTTCAGCTATAACAAAGTTCAACACACACAGAACTCAACTCAATCTCTATCTCTATATCAACTCAGCATATACAAATACATACATCAGGATACTTCCCCCCGCCCACGCAACAGCCTCTCATTGGTCTAGAATCACAGTTGAATTCACCAATCATGTTAAAGGTCAATCTTTGCTACTTTTGCCCCTAGACTGACTGTCTCCTTCCTCAGGGTTCGCAAACCTCTGCTAAATTAGAAGATGACCTTCTTGTGAACTTTTTCTTTTTATATATCATGACACAGGGGTGGTGGGGGCAGGGCGCTGTGGGGGAGGGAGCGGCCCAGCCACTTCTGGAATGGAGGAAGGGCATTGCTGGGTCTCGGTGTGATGTTTGCACGCCAGCTGGGCAAGCTTGGCCTAGGCGGCGCGCACACATCTCACTGAGGCCCAGCCTTGCCCCTCTGCCTTCCCAAAAGTGAGGGGGTGATTTTTCCAGGGGCTCCCCATGTGACTCCCATGGGAGCATCCAGGACGTTTGTCCATGGATTTCCCAGAGGCAGCTGCGCCTATGCCTAAGTGGAATAGTTTTTGTAGAATAGCTGTTGACCAGTGAGATATAAGGAGTCACTCAGCATGTGGGTTAGTAAATTTGTTGAATGAGGATGAAAATGAATTTTTAATCAATACTTAAAAGTTGCTCTTCCCATTTCTAAACCTTGCTGACCAAGTTCCAAACAGATGACTGGATTGGTTACCCAATTAGGTACACCTAATAACTGTCTTTAAAAAGGGACTGTGGGTCTTCTGTTGTAGAGTTAAAGATTTCTATCCACACTCCATAGAGGATCTGGGGAATCATTTTTGCATAATATATCTTAGGAGCAGCTGGGAAATATTTATTTCTTTTATAATAGTACAAATACTTCAGCAATACAAGTGGCCTTTTAGATGCTTTTATAGTCTTATTTTAGTGGGCAACCCAACTGTTGTTATAATTAAAAGTTAATGCCAAGTATTTAAATTGTTTACCTTGTTTGATTAGTGCTCCATCTATTTTCCAATTATATTTATACAAAGATTTTGCGAACCCAACTACCTTGGCTTTCTTGTAGTTTGTAATTAATTGATTACAGTATTGATGGAAGGCTTGGATATAGCATTGAAGTCCAATCTTTGTTCATGATAAGATCACTGTATCATCAGGATAAAGCAAAATTGGCATTGCACGAGTTCCTAATCTTGGAGGGTGACCATCTACTAGATCTAAAGCAGGTGAAAGATCATTCAAGAACAAATTAAATAAATGGGGAGCTAGGATTCATCCCTGCTTGACACCTTTGGAGATTGGTATCTTTCTTGTTAATTTGCCATCAAGTGATTATTTTACTTGACAGGTGTTATCAGTATGAAATTATTTAACTAGTTGTAACAGTCAAGGGTCAATTCCTAGTTTTCGTAATTTGTCCCATAGGTACTCACATGAAATAGAATCAAAAGCAGTTTTTAAATTAATAAAGGCCACCAAAAGTTTTCCCCTTTTCGGTCTGGTATATTTCTCACTAAGAAATGCTAAAACTGCACAGTGATCTATGGTAGTTGCTCCTTTCCTGAATCCAATCTGTTCTTGTCCAAGGATATTTTTGGAGAGGATCTGATTTATAAGACTTGAAGCAAGGTGTTTAGCATAAAACTAGCCTATAACAGAGAGCAAACTCATTGGATGATAATTATTAGGTTGATCAATTTTACCTTTTTAATAGATTGCCATTATTACAGTGTTCAACCATGAATTAGGCATTATACCTGTTTGATCTACAAACAGCAATTTAAAAAATTGGGTAATAGATCAATCCACTATGACTGATTGTTCAGTAGGAGGTCTGAAGGAATCCCATTGGGGCTTACCACTTTTTATATGCCATTAAAGGTATTGTATTTGTATTTGTATTTGAATCCCATTGGGGCCAGGTGATTTCCCTGGTTTCAGTGACCCCAACAGATGCAGCAGATTCAACCTGAGACCATTGAAGTGTAGTAGTTAACAAAACAGCTTGTTCCTGCATTTCCAAGGTACCTGGGGAAGCAAACAGCTGAGTAAAATACTCCTCCCATTTCTATGCCAAGATGATCAGTGTACTGGTTGTTTCGTGTCCATTGAGGGCAGTGGTGGGATCCAGCAGGTTCTCACAGGTTCCCGAGAGTAGGTTACTAATTATTTGTGTGTGCCGAGAGGGGGTTACTAATTGGTGATTTTGCCACGTGATTTTTGCCTTAGTTACGCCCCTCCTCTCAGCAGTAGCGCGCAGAACTTGAAGCAGTCTAGCAGGAGGTGCACCGGCATGCGTGGCAGCCTGCGCCTGCGTGCGTTTTCCGCCCAAGGACCAGCACAGCGACTGTGTCCTTGCCACAGCCCCGCCCAGGAGTGCCCAGCCCCCGGAGTGCCTGGCCACGCCCCCGTCATGCCCCACCCAGCCCCATTGGTGCTACGCCACAGTTTGAATCCCACCACCAAGGGAACCTGTTACTAAAATTTTTGGATCCCATGACTGATTGAGGGCATTTGCAATAGCTTTCTGTGGACTTTAAGCCATTGAAGAGGGTCTTCCATCTGTTATTTTCTTTAAAATCTTTTTTTTAAAATCTTGTTACATGTAGTAACAAGAGTGAAAAGTAGTATTTGCCATATGGGTAGATCATTTAAGCAGGAGTGGCATATGATCATTTTTGGTATGGGCTTCAACTGAAAAGTTTCTAATTAAGTTACAAAGATCAGTCAAAATGCAATTGTAGTCAATTACACTATTGCCTGTAGAAAATATACAAGTAAAGTCACTAGCCTGGCAAAATTGAGGCTGTTCATTTAGTAATATTAATTAAATAAAATGCAGAGCTCCATTAATAAGGAGTTTATGTTGCTGATAAATCTTATTAGTCTGAAAGCCACTAGACTCCTATTTTAATTTTCTGAAATAGATTAAAATGACTACACTTCTGTATTTAAAAAGATAGTTACAGTTCAAATATCAAAAGTAGAATGCATATAGTGGCATTCAAAAATATGTATAGATACAAATTATAAAAATACAAAATGTGGATATATGTGCAACAATGTAAACATTCGTTTAAGGAATCCATTTAAAATAAATTTTAGGAATACAATATAGGAATCAGCCATTGTAATTCATTCCACTGAAAAAACAATTAAAAATGCATGATGTATTCCAAATAACACTCTTGACTAATCAAATTCAGCAAGTTACCTTGGATATTTTAAAAATCTAAAATCTAAATGATAGCAGTGTTTAAAAAAATGAATGGAGGGATGTCATTAATGTGAAAAACATTCACATTCCCAAAATGATAGAAACAAAGTCACAAGAGCACAGCAGTTGCCACCCAGGTAGGGGGGGAAGCAGTCTGAGGTGCAGAAGGAGACACAGAAAACCCCATTGTGTGGGTAAAATTTGGCCACAGCCATTTTATTGGTGTGCTGGCAAAAGAAAGCAGAGGCGCAGCATAGGGGACAGATCTGGCACCGGGCAGCCCGTCTGCTGTCCCCCAGTAATAACCTTCCCCCAGCCCGATGCATGGGGGGAAAGACCATCTGGGCGCTGGCCTCTGGATGAATTCCCCTTGCTGCCAGGGGGCACAAACCACCAGCAGCACCCGCTTGGGCATGTGGTTCACAGGCTCGCTCCACCCCCAGGCCTCTTATGGAGGCCTCCTCCAAATGGGAAAGCCTGGCATGCAGGGTCCTCCTCCCCGAACGGATCAGTCCCCATGTGCAACTCATGTGACTGATGAAATACAAATAACAACAGTCATCATAGCCAGAATGCCAACAACAAAATCTCAGACTCACAAGGGAGGGAGGGTAGGAGAAGCCATTGGCACTCAAGCGAGAAGAGGCGCGGGATGGCCTGGCCTGCCCATATAAGGCTGCGGCCCTGCCTCCTCCAGGGACGTCACTCGCTTGTGCTGGCAGCTGGGCAGCCCAACCCCTATGCTGGGCTGGATACCAGTGCTGAGCCTGCCCCACCCTCAGGCAGCAATGGCAGCCAAGGTAAATCTCACCCGTTCTTTCTTCACAACTTTTATAGCATCATTCAGCTCTTCACACTTCTTAAGCTGAATTAAAAATGAATAACTTTTACTTTTTTAAAACATAACTTTTTATACAGGCTTTCTAGAACCTTGTGCTTTTTAATGTTCTGTTTAAGCAAGACCTGTGTCTTTTTCTTTCTTTTGTTCCTTTCTTTGGCTATGGATGCTCTCATCTGTTTGTGTTGATCAGTATAAATTCCCTATTTAATAGCATACAAATTCTACATTTAATAGCATACAACTGACCTATTTTAAAATACAGTGACTGAATCTGCAGATCATTCTGAGTAATCTTATGAATAAAACTTAATACAATTGAGCTTTATAATGCTGTCTTAGGAAATACATGTGCTGCTTCATTTCCATGGACTAATAAAATGTGTATCAGAGTTAACTCTCTATTTCTGGAAATGTGTTTAGTTCAATGTCTTTTACTTTTGTGTTAAATTCATGAAAAATATTACTGCTTGGTTAAATTAGGATCAGTGTGATTTTTGCAAATTAGACTGTATATGCAGTGAACTGTCTTTTGCAAGTGTAGATTCAAAACAACTATATGACCATTGCAGGGCATTCTGCAGGGGAAGACCTATGATGTTGACTAGGCCCCTTCCGCACATGCAGAATAATTCACTTTCAATCCACTTTCAATGCACTTTGCAGCTGGATTTTACTGTGCGGAATAGCAAAATCCAATTGCAAACAATTGTGAAAGTGGATTGAAAGTGCATTATTCTGCATGTGCGGAAGGGACCTAGAAGAGATTGATGATTGTTCGGTATGAACCAATCATGCAGAATCAGATGCTATATTTTTCAGTATGCTTAATACAACAGAATATAAATAGAATTATCCAGAATGTTCTTCCCAGCTTACTATTTGCTGAGGTTAAATGCAGAATTATATCATAAGTAGATTTATAGAACATCTGAAGATAATCCCCTTTTGTGTAAAACAACACCCTATAACTACCTATTAAACACAATTTAGAAGTCATCAGTATAAAATAGATTTGTTTGCTTTTTTGTCAGTGTCTTTTTATAGTAACCATTTTATGTACAACTAGCACTCTATGTGCTTCTGTCTGACTCAGTGCATGCACAAAGAGCTACTTATTTCTTGGTATTGTTTGTTTGCTTAAATTGAGATCATGTAAAGTTAGTCATATATGTGCAGTATTTTCTCTTAATGAGCATGTGTGTTCATATCCTGTCACGTGGTTGTTATTTCCTCTACTCAGACTGCTGCTTACAAACACAACACTGTTAACCTTGGCATGCTGCGCTCTGGAGGTTTGTCAGCAATGCATGCGGGCAGAAGCATGACATTAAACTTGCAGACTAAATCTAAATTTGAAAACCAAATGCACCAAGAGCTACCTCTACCGAAAGTAAGTATGAGATAGCCTGCATATATCAGAGACCACAACAATAATTCTTCCTAGTATTCTCCTTCCTCTTTCTTTTCAGCTTTTGCATATTATTCATGCTTGTGTCCTATAAACAATTCAAAAAGCTAACATAATGTACCTACCTTTGTTCATTCAATTAATTGGCTCACTGTGTGACTGTCATGCTGCTTTCTTCTCTTCTGTTGCAGTCATTCTGTGAGCCAGAGACCTAAAAAACCGTGTTTCATGTTGTAGATGGTTACTTACGTTTGATGGTGCCATAGACATTTAATGCCAGAAAAGTTCTATTACAAGCTTTGATTAATCAAAGTGACTACATATGAGTGAGCCCTTCATTTTGATTGTTTAGATGGAATAAAATAAGATTAAAGGGTTTTTTAATGTAAAAAGTCAACAACAAAAAAGAACAGTTCTTCACTGCCAGTGAGAATAGTCAGACTGTCTAAACTCCTGCAACATAGCAGTAGATTGTAAGCATTAAGAAACATAAGAACTTTGCAGTTTTAACCTCATTGAAAGAATTAGGATGCAGCAATGATAGTCAAGCCAAGATAGACAATTGATGGCTTTGAAGGTTTTAGGTAACAGCTAACTAAGCATTATTTTGGAGGACAGGATCAGAATTGGTTTAGAGAACATAAAGTAGATAAAAGATTCCATGTTTTAAAATAGTGAAAATTCTTCCTTTTTTACACTGTACTTAAGTGCAAACATGCATGTAGTTCATAATTAACCATTTTTAAATTTACCACTAAATTGACTACTAACCCATTACAGTTTAGATTGATGTACAAATTCTAGATTGTTGCAAGCTACTGTGTTTCTGGTTTAAGAACTAAATCACTGCAACACTGATATTCCATCGGAATTAGCAGCAGAGGCAATTTTTATTTTTATTTGCAATATTTTTATGTGTTTTAATTTTAATGTGTTTAATATTATTTAATTTTTTCCACGTTTGTTGAAGCCTCTGGAAAATTGCTGGAATGACCCTGTGAGTGTGAATAAATATACAAAAATATGTCTCTTTAAGGTATTGTTGTAGTGCTGCTTATCTGCTTCAGTCTGATAAATGCCCTAAACCAGCAACACGTGGCTTGCTGCAAGCAACTGTAAATGTCTGACAGATTTGTTAATACTTTGATTTCTTGAAACTTCTTGGTATTATCTAGCTGATTATGCATTTCTTCATATTGGCAGGAAATTGGAAGAATTAACTAAATGCTAAACTGAAGTATTTCAGTAGTACTTTGTTGTATTTTATACGCTCTGTGCAGGGTCTGTGCAGGATCTTGTGTTTTCTCAGTTCTAAAAATATTAATCCAGTTTTTATTTAAAAAATCTATATCAAGTAAATTAACTAAACCTGAGATTAATCTCCAACTTCATGTTTTTTCGATGGGATATAAATATAATCTGCTTCCTGAAAAGCTTAAGTACTAGGGTTGTCAACCTCCAAATGATAGCTGAAGATCTCCTGGGGTTACAACTGATCACCAGCTGATAGAGATCCGTTCACCTGGGGAAAATGGCCACTTTGGAAGGTAGACTCTTTGGCATTCTATCCCATTGAAGTCCCTCCCTTACCCAAACTCTGCTGTGCTCAGACTTCATCCTCAAAATCTCCAGGTATTTCCCAACCTGCAGCTGGCTACCCTATTAAATACAGACACAGCCCCGCCCTCCCGCACCCCTCTCAAATCAAAATACTGATTTTCCATCTTGAATTAGATTTATTTACTTCATACTTTTATTTGATTAAAAAATCATCATGATTAATAAATATGTTATAGGCTCAGCTCAGACATGATACAAAATCATGGTTCAGCTTAATTAATTGTAATTAATTGAAAGTCTGAATGTGGGCCACTGCACTCTGATTCTTAAAGCCATAATCTGAAGTTTGTTTGTTACCCACTGTTGTTCTGAAGTATGTTTTGTATTATGTACAAAAAGGACATCCTGGCTTGTTTCCTGCTGATGCTCTGGACCCTGCCATCCTGTGCTTGGCAACTCAGGCTGAAAATTAAAATTGCAAGTTTTCCTTGCCCATATATCTCTTTCTACGGTTCAAAGTGCAAGAATTCTGGCATGCTCTATCATTACATGCAAAAATAAAAAAATCTGTACTTATCTTATCATGCAAATCAGGGTAACTGTGAGACAAGTTTGGGAAGTGGTTTGAGAGCCAGCATGGTGTAGTGGTTAAGAGCAGGTGGATTCTAATCTGGAGAACCGGGTTTGATTCCCCACTCCTCCACCTGAGTGGCAGAGGCTTATTTGGGAAACCAGATGTGTTTCTGCACTCCTACATTCCTGCTGGATAACATTCCTTCAGAACTCTCTCAGCCCCAGCTACCTCACAAGGTGTCTATTGTGGGGATAGGAAGGGAAAGGAGTTTGTAAGCCACCTTGAGTCTCCTTACAGGAGAGAAAGTTGAGATATAAATTCAGACTCTTCTTCACTCGCATGGGATGTCTTGCTGCCGCTCTGGTGTGAGGCAGGCTCCGCTCAGTGGCATAGCGCCAAGGGGGGCACAATGCACCAGGCGTGGGGGCATGGTGGGGGCAGTTCTGGGGTGGGGGCATGGCAGGGGTATGACCCCCATACCAGGAACGTTTTATCTCCCAGACCTTCCTTGCTATCACTAACATGCATGATAAGCTCCACTAGCAGAAAATGTGAAATAAGGTTGCCAACTATGAGATGGATGGGGGCAGTGGTTACTGGACACTTGGAAGTTTAAGAGTGGGTGGCGGGGGAGAGGGTTCAGTTTAACAAGATGTTTTTTGATTTGGTGTGAAGAAAATATTAAAGTCAGAACTACACACTTTCACTGGCATGAAGTTTATGGCCTTGCAATTACGCCATGCATAAGAAAGTAAATTGTTGATACAGTACAGCTTTCTCTCAGACATCTTAATGTAGGGCTTTTTGACATGTGATATATCATTGGTTGGGTATTCATACTGCTTTTCTTTTCTGCACATATTTTGCTGTCTGCAATGGTTGCTTTGATCTTTCCTTGCTGTTTCTCCAGGTTTTTTACAAGCATCTTTAATGGGGTTTTTCTGCATGTGTTATTTCATCAGTTGGGTACCCACAGTGCATCATTTGTTTTCCCTTTTTAGCACATGTTTCTCTCCCACTAGTGGTTGCTTGTGTATTTCCTAGATCTTTCTCTGGGTTTTTATGAGCACCTGTGAAATAGAGAAAAATTGGACAAAAATCATTGAAAAATCCAAGCAACTCCTTCAGGGAGCAACGCACATATGGAAAAGGAAATCAAGGCAGTATAGGTAAACAACCTGCAATGAGCTCCTGGCACTCAAGGAACGTGTGCGTTCTCTTGAAGCCAAGGTGGCAGACCTGGAGAAGCTGAAAGAGGCAGAGAGGGTGACAGACGAGGCTTTCAGGGACTTAACAGCCGGGTCCCACTCCCAAGGTGACATCTCTTCAGATGTCATGGAGAATGAAGGTCTTGGGGACGGGAGGGTGCCAGTCTGAGGTGGGGGAAAGATGCTCCCTTAGATGGGATCCACTTCCTTAACTGGTGATCAGCTATCCCTCCTCAAGCACTCGAGGATACACCGAGGGGAAGGTGGGGGGCTCCTTGTAATTTGGGTGATTCGATCATTAGAAATGTAGAGAGTTAATGGGTTTGTGAGAGGCGTGATGATTCCGCGATGGTGACTTTGGCCTGCCTGGTGCATGGCGGGTTGCGGATGTCACAGCCTTCGGCCTAGGATAGGCTTCTTTAGACAGTGCTGGGGTGGAGTCAGCAGTTGCTTGTGGTCCCAGTATTGGCACCAAATCGACATTGGGAAATGTAGCCGGGAGGGTTCTGGAAGCTAAAATCTTTAGGCTGCTAGGAAACAGGTTGAAGTCCAGGACCCCCCAAGGTGGCATTTCCTCCAGAAATGCTACCTCGCTCCATCTGGCCAAGCAGGGCTGAAGTTAGCAGGCAAGCTGGAGATACAGGGTACTCAATGCGTGGATGAGAGAAGGTGAAAGTTGTAAGGCAGAGGGTTTCTAGATTTGTCAGGAACTGGGGAACCTTTTGGGAGCCAAGGCAGGCCACACTTGGTACAAACGGTTGACGTGGCTCTCATCTTAACCAAAGAGGGAACCAGGCTGCTGGCATGCCAACATTAAAAAAGGTGGTGCAGAACAGCTTTTAAACTGGATCCTCCTGGGGAAAGCCGACAGGAGCCTACAGAGGTATTGACTCTTCGGTTCGGAATACAGTATCTATGGGAATGCAGACAGAGAGGGAGGTTTTCTCTAAATCAAATCCACATACAAGCTGTAATGGAACATAGCAATGTGCATGTGCTGACAAGGGATAGTGTCTGCACAAAAGACCTTGAGGGTAAAGCACATCAATCCCAGGTTAAGGACAGAGACAGGGTGATACAGGGTGTCTCTATGCTAATAAAGAGTAGAAGCATCTCAACCTAAAAAAATGGGGGAGCTAGAATACAGAGTTTTGAAGGAGGACTTTGATATAGTGGGGCATTACAGAGAAGAATGGTGGAATGAGGGAGGAACCAGTGGGATGCTGTTATACCAGGCTACAGGCTCTATAGGAAGGATAGGACAGGGGCGACATTGGGGGTGGAGTTGTCCCTTGCTTTACATCAACAAAGAGGAGCATAGTATCCGCATGAAAATTGACAATGCAAGGGGAGCTGGTTCCCCTACAGAATCACCTGGTGGGATATCAATACCAGGTGTGAAGGACAAGTTTAATATTAGGAATATATTATCTACTCCCCCAGACCAAAGTGCAACAAAGAGGACTTCTGGAGATGGAAAAAAAAAAAGAAAATTAGAGAGGCCAACAAAAACACAAAATGTAGGTGGTAATGGGTGATTTTAACTATCCCCATATAAACTGGGAAAAAGGAATGCATGTTCAGGTCATAGTAAGGAGAGAGCATTCCTGGATATGCTAAATGACTGTGGCTTAGAGCAGATGGTTGTGGGAACCCAACCAGGGGAGAGGTGATCCTAGATCTAATTCTATGTGGGGACTCCAGGACCTGGTGCAGGAAGTCAGTGTTGTTGGAGCCGATAGGGAACAGCCGCAACCACAATGCTGTCAGATTCAGTATCTCAGCATGCGAACAAGTGGCAACTACTAATGTAGTTACATTCGCCTTCAGAAAGGGAAATTTCTCAAAGATGAGGGGGATAGTGTGCAGGAAGCTGAAAGGGAAAATCAAGAGAGTCAAAACTGTCCAGGATGCTTGGAGGTTATTTAAAAACACAGTAATAAAAGCTCAGCTGGAATGTGTTCCACAGGTTAGAAAAGGCAGCACCCAGTCCAAAAGAAAGCCACCATGGTTAACAAGAGAGGTTGAGGAAATTATCAGAAAAAAAGAAAATGTCTTTTAGAAAATGGAAGTCCAGTTTGACTGATGAAGAATATGAGAGGGAACACAAATGGTGGCAAAAGAGAAGCAAGTTAGCTGTAAGGGAGGCAAAAAAAAATTATGAGGAACGCATGGCTGCGAACATCAAGACCAGCAACAAACAGTTCTTCAAGTACACCAAAAGCAGGAAGCCAGCAAGGGAAGCGGTAGGCCCGTTAGATGGCAAAGGAACAAAGGGTGTGCTAAAAGATGACAGGGAGATTGCAGAGAAGCTGAATGAATTCTTTGCATCTGTCTTCACCCAAGAGGAGGTGAGGAACATTCCTGCACATGAACCAAGCTTCTTAGGAGGCGAATACGAGGAACTAGCGAAGATAGTGGTAGACAAGGAAGAAGTTCTGGCAGCCATTGATAAACTAAATGTTACCAAATCCCCTGGCCCAGATTGCATTCACCCAAGAGTTCTTAAAGAGCTCAAGCATGAAATTGCTGATCTTCTCACTTTAATATGCAACTTATCCCTGAAATCAGGCTCCATCCCTGAAGACTGGAAGATGGCCAATGTCACACCAATCTTTAAGAAAGGATCTAGGGGAGACCCGAAAATTACAGGCCAGTCAGTTTGACATCTGTTCCTGGTAAATTAGTAGAATCTATCATTAAAGATAAATTATAAAACATGTAGAAAAGCAAGACCTGCTGAGAAAGAGTCAGCATGGCTTTTGCAGAGGCAAATCCTGTCTTACAAACTTACTAGAGTTCTTTGAGGGTGTAAACAGGCATGTGGACAGAGGTGAACCGGTGGACATTGTCTACTTGGATTTCCAAAAGGCTTTTGACAAAGTTCCTCACCAGAGACTGTTGAGAAAACTCAGCAATGAAGGAATAAGAGGGGAAGTCCTCCTATGGATTAAAAACTGGTTGAGAAACAGGAAACAAAGAGTGGGTGTAAATGGGAAGTTCTCACAATGGAGAGATGTCGGGAGTGGTGTCCCCAAGGATCCGTTTTGGGACCAGTGCTCTTTAACCTATTCATAAATGACCTGGAAGTAGGGGTGGGTAGCGTGGTGGCCAAGTTTGCAGATGATACCAAATTATGTAGGGTGGTGAGAACCACAAAGGATTGCGAAGAGCTCCAAGTGGACCTTGATAAATTAGGTGAGTGGGCTCAGAAATGGCAAATGCAGTTCAATGTAGCAAAATGCAAAGTGATGCACATAGGGGCAAAAAATTTAAACTTCACATACACGCTACAGGGGTCAGTGCTATCAGTCACAGACCAGGAAAGGGATTTAGGCGTCTTAGTTGATAGTTCCATGGGAATGTCAACTCAATGCATGGCAGCTGTAAAAAAGGCAAACTCTATGCTGGGGATCATTAGAAAAGGAATTGATAATAAAACTGCAAAGATTGTCATGCCCTTATATAAAGCAGTGGTGCGACCGCACTTGCAGTACTGTGTCCAGTTCTGGTTGCCGCATCTCAAAAAGGATATTGAGGAGATAGAAAAAGTGCAGAGAAGGGCAACAAGGATGATTGAGGGACTGGAGCACCTTCCCTATGAGGAGAGGCTGCAGCGTTTGGGACTCTTTAGTTTGGAGAGGAGGCGGCTGAGGGGGGATATGATTGAAGTCTACAAAATTATGCATGGGGTAGAAAATGTGGACAGAGAGAAATTTTTCTCTCTTTCTCACAATACTAGAACCAGGGGGCATTCATTGAAAATGCTGGGGGAAGAATTAGGACTAATAAAAGGAAACACTTCTTCACGCAACGTGTGATTGGTGTTTGGAATATGCTGCCACAGGAGGTGGTGATGGCCACTAACCTGGATAGCTTTAAAAGGGGCTTGGACAGATTTATGGAGGAGAAGTTGATTTATGGCTACCAATCTTGATCCTCTTTGATCTGAGATTGCAAATGCCTTAACAGACCAGGTGATCGGGAGCAACAGCCGCAGAAGGCCATTGCGTTCACATCCTACATGTGAGCTCCCAAAGGCACCTGGTGGGCCACTGCGAGTAGCAGAGAGCTGGACTAGATGGACTTTGGTCTGATCCAGCTGGCTTGTTCTTATGTTCTTATGTTCTTCTTATGTTCTTAACCAATGATAATCACACATGGATAAAAACCTAAGAACTCAGAAGAAACCCAGAATGAAATTGTTGAAAAACTGAAGTTCACATGGTCTCCTGGGAAGTGTAGTTCCCACCAGGCCATTTTCAGCCTCAAGTGAAGAGGCTGCTTTTCCAGCCTCCACTTTCAGGCTGAACTAAGGTAAGTGTGGGGGGATGAGGGGGGGGGGTACCGTGGGGGGATTTTCCACCCCCAGTCGTGCGCTCGGTGCAATGCACACACCCCACGCCCTGGTAGCTCCGCCTTGGTAGCTATGAGAACATATTTTGTTATTATTTCCCACTGATGAAACAGCAGATCTCCCTGGATGATTGGTACAACATCAATCTATCAAATTATGTCTCCCAGCATCTATAATGTCATATGTTGCTAGTGAACGGGATCATGCATTTTAAAATGCTGTCATGGCTCTTCTTTACTATCTTTTTCTATTTTCTGTCATGGCTTTTTTTTACTATTTGAGGGAGGCAAAACTGACATTAATATATTAATACCCATTGTCAATTGGATAAGAGCTTCTAACAGTGCAATCCACTTATGGGGGTGGGGGGGCGCTCTGTGGCGACTGAAGACAGTGCCACAAAGGTAGCTCTGCTGTTTCCAATGGGGCTCATGACATAGCAATCAGCGAGGCAAAATGACTGCTACCCATGGCACTGCTACCCATGGAAATAATGACTTGCACCAAAAGTCCGGTGGAAGATAACTAAAGTTGATTCCACCCTGGGAACACCCCTAGATGACTCTCAGATGCACTAGTGTGCATATTTAGGCCAGTGCATCTCTGGGGCTGGAGGCATCTCTGGGGCTGGTGGAGTGGGCAAATGTATGGCATGGGCTCATGCCCTTCCCACAACCCATTCTATACACCCCATCTGGATTGGACTGTTAGTGCTTCAGCTTAAGCTTTTAAGCATTTTATGACAGCTAAAACGGAGTCCAGTAGCACCTTCAAAACCAACATGCTTTTTGAGGTATGAGCTTTCAAGAGTCAAGGCCCTCTTGTTCAGATGATGAAGGGAGCTTTGACTCTTGGAAGCTCATACCCTGAAAATGTTGTTGCTCTCTAAGGTTCTACTGGTTTTTAGCTGTTCTACTGCCGATCAACACAACTACCCTCTGAAACAAATTTAAACCAGATGGTAAGGCCCAGAGAGCTTATGGAGTAAAAATGTGACTCCATACAAATAAGTTAAATCCAAGCTTGATTTTATCGGAAGTCAGAGCCACTGAAATATTATAGTAGGAATAAAGAAAAGTAACCCTTCAGTTTAACTAAAGGCAATAATTTTGCAAGTTTTAGCAGAAAGTTTCTAAAGCAGATCATGCTGCAGTTACTGGCCTTCTTCCTGTGCTCAACAGAGTTCTGTACTACTAAAATACAGCTTTGGTCTTTTTTCCCTCTGGCGATGAGGGAAAGGGCTATATTATTTCTTTTTCCTTGTGCGTGCCTCTGCAATCCACTTCAATCAACCTCTTCCTTTGCTCCCCAAGCTCCCCATGTTTTCCAATATGTTGTTGCTCTCTTTTATTTTCCTGTTACTGCTCCCCTTATTGCACTGAAAGCATCTGAAACAAACAAAAAACCTAAAACAAAACAAAATTGGCTGCCTGAGTGAAAGGCCTCATCTTTCCTTATTGTGGCACTGCCTCTGGAATGACTTTAAAAAATTTTTTACTTAGTTTTAGAGAATGGGTACCTGTTGTTTTACCCATGAACTTTTTTACATCCTGTGTAAAATTAAGATTTTTAATTCATTTCCTTGCGATAAATAAAAGGCAGCTGCTGCACGATTGTTCTCCTTTTAACATATGACTATGATCACCTTTAAGAGCTTTCTTTTTTGTACGCATTATACAAGTATTCAGCTTTTAGAAGAGTGCCTTTCATATTAGCATTCATGTCAAAAATTTATATGAACTCCAGAAATCATTGCTTAAGGTCTATATTTTGGTGCTGCATTTAAAACTTTTAATTATGCCATGATCTTCTGATGGAATTGTATATCCCACTACCCATTTCTTCTTATTCATAAAGCTATTATTGTAATCATGAAGCCAGTTCTGTTTGTTTTGAGCTAGTTTAGTCCATTCATTTTTGGTGGAATTTGTTAATTTCTTAAATCCAAACATACTTGCTGAACTGAATTGGGATCAGAATTTCTGGGAGCCGTGTGGTGTAGTGGTTAAGTGCTTGCACTTCCACTCACATGGTCAGGAGTTCGAGTCTCCTAGGGGTCAGATATCCTGGCAGCTGGCTCATGGTCAACTCAGCCATTCATCCATTTCTTGGTAGGTAAATGAGTACCTAGCTCATAGCTAGGGGGTAAAGAATAGCTGGGGAAAGCAATGGCAAACTACCCCACAAAAGGCTTGCCTATAAAATCACTGCTTGCAGTGGTACCCCAGGGTCGAACACGACTGAAGGGATCAGAATTTCTGTCAGTTGTTCTTTTAAAAAACAACAAACTTCAATGTATTCTTTAAATGGGTAGTTCATAAAAATGATTATTCATATGAAGTAACAAGTATTATTTTGAAGCAAGATTTCTAAAGAACTGATTACACTTTTAGTCCAATTGTAATACTTGTAATAGTTCTCTACCAAAGAGTTTCCACACTTAAGAGTGTGAGTGCTTGGCAAGACTTTTACAGCCCAATCCAGGGAAGGGAAGGGAGTTGTGGAGGCAGTGGGAGACTATGCTGGCAGATTTGCCCTCCCCAGGACATGTACCCCACAGAGGGGCAAATCTGTCAGTAGGCAGCTGTGGCAGTCCTCCACGACAGCCAGACCTGGTGTAAAGCGCTGTGTCACCACTCCTGCACCCCTGCCAGCTCTGCTGGCATAGTGGAGCAATCTAGAGGAATAGCCAGGGGTGGAGCTGTCCTTAGCTGTTTTCCACCCTGACTTTGCCTCCAGGACACTGGCACCTGACGCATGAATTTAAGCCACCCTTTTGGGTGCCATAAGCCAACTGAGCCCAATGGAGGGCTTTTTGTGGTGGGGAAGTTTTTGTGTTGTATTTTGCCTCCCTACGCTGTTAAAAAGCCTCCTGGACGCAGCAGGTGGCGCTGCAGTGGTGTCATCCCTGGCTGCCCCAAGGCTCTGGATTGGGCTGCTCATGTCTATAAAAACTATTGCAAGAAGTTTATTACTTTACTATGTACATTAAACTAGGTTCTTCTGATAGATATATTTACTATCCCATCCTATGCATGTGTATGCAGAATTTACTCCTAATATATGGAATGAAGCTTACTCCAGAGCAAGAGTGTACAGATTGCACCCATTGATGCTCTTTTGCCCTTTAATTATGGTCAACATTCTTAGTAAATTTTTGGCATATGCACTAAAGTCTTATCCAGGTTTGTAAGAAATGGTTCTTAAATTGTGATAAAATGCAAGAATATGTATTGTATGACTGTTTCATTTCACAAAATATAAATGTTTTTTTAAAATCCTATTTGGGGTGTAGATGCTATATGCCTTTGTACATTCAGCTTTCCTTTTGTTAAAGAATGTTTTACCATTTTAAAAATAGACCCCATCACAACAGAGCAGCATTCTAGACAATGGACAGGAAGATGTTTCTGTTGGTGGCCCATGGAATCCTTATCCTCTTGGAAGGCGAGATGTGCCACCAGATACTGTCACTAAAAAGGTAATATATATCAGTTAATATTGCCAGAACATAAATACTGCAACTTTGGATAATAAAGATATAACAATGAAATTAGATGGAAGCCGTAGGACTGTAAATTTATACCAATTCCTTATGATTCCATGTGACCGAAAGGCATGAGCCCAGTAACTTGGGTCTCCCCATGTTCCTAGGGCCATACACCCCTATATGTAGCTTACTAGTTTTTAAGTCAATACTCTGGAAAATAAATGGAATTTACTGCATTTTTGTGGGATTGCTCCTTGTTCCACCAGTTAGATCAACCAAAGTGAATGTGTATTTTGTAGGAGTTTGTAACAGTTGATTTTGTACCTGAAGTTTATCTCACTGGATCAGAATAATCTCTACAGAACAATAAATATTTATAAGAAAGGGAACACTGATATCTTGTACAGGTTCAGTTTTGAAAGAAAAAAGTTATTGCCTTTACTGGTCAGGCTTTTTATTTGTTGGAACTGAAAGAGTGACAATTTTATATATACATTAGGAATACTTAGCAGAGAATTGATATGAACCTCCATGGAACCCTCTCCTCTTCAGCCATGTTCATGCACAGTATGCCAGTCAGTATTCTGAAGAGGAAACCAGTGCACACCTACCATATGCCCCCCTCTCCTCTTCAAGGCCAGCAGAGCAATCCTAGAGTTACACACTTCTAAGCCTATTCATTTCAATGGACTGAAAAAGCTATAACTCTATTGAACATTGCTCTGCTGTGATTTCAAACTTCTTTGTATTTGTTGATTTCATGATGATGTTAAAAAGGTCCTGTCAATTTGAATTTTTGTAAGGCACTTCAGTATCCTTTTGCACTGATGCTTTATGCTAAGCTAAACAATCACCCTGCAAGCCAGGATCTGTTTAATTCATTGCATCAGTCATTGCTATGCTTTTTGCCAACAATTTATATTGTGCTGTCCACAAAAGATCCCCAGCTAGAATTAATTAACTTTTGTAAAGGATGTTAAAATAATATATAAAATACAAATGAAATAATGATACACACCATGGAGATTATTTCCCCAGTCACAATAAGTTTTCTTCGGAAAGATTGATTTCACTTCATCCATATACATTGGAAGCCATTATGAATGTCAATGTAGTAGCAATTTGAGGCTGTGCAAACAAGAGCTACGAACTACGAAAATTATTTGTCTATCATTCTCTATTGATGGGTTTTTAGTATACTGCTGTGGAAATGTTAATCTTCTTTCATTGAATTTGACCCCAGGTGATTCATTTCTGCCATAGCAGAAGAAAACTTAAAATGTATGACTCATTTGAAACTGGCTTCACAATGTAAAAAGATTAATACAATTGTGATTTTGTATAATAAATAAAGGACTAATTCTTTTTTCCCAGAGTTGTAAATATAGTTCTACATCATTGGAGAGGGATTACCTTCAGGTCATTATGCACAGAATTGCCACATGAAAACTTTTAAAAAAATTTATAGCAGTATATAAGTAAATAAATGTTGAATGTACATAAACCAGAAAAATCTGTGTGCTTACATTTCCCCAACATCTATGAGACTGAATTAGGCATTAATTTCATTGTCTATTTTCTAATTGCCTTCCTTCTTTCTCTGGAATGTATCCAAGTGTGAGAATATTATTGTTTATATAAATGTTAATTGTGAAACAGTAGAAAGTGGTTGTCAGTATACTAATCTAGATAGATTAGAAATAGGGTAGGGAATATCATGGAGTAGTGATACATTATGGGCTTCGGTGCTGAGCATGTGTTTCCAGAATCTTCTAGAGCAGTGTTACTAACTCTACAATTATCATGAGCCCAAAGGGCCACGTGGGGAACAATGGGCTGTATATGTGCTCTGCTGAGGATAAATGGGTGAAGCACCTTTCTTTTCTCTGCAGAAACTGCTTGCTTGGATCTGGTGGGGAGCTGCAGGAGCCTAATGTGCTCTATACTGAGTAGTGAAAAAGAAGGCAGAGATAAAAATAAAGGATGGTCAGGCTTTCCCCTTTAAGAAACTGCTTGAGTTGGGCCATAAATCTTCTGAAAGAAAAACCATCCCCACTGTGCCCAGTTCGCTCTTTTCCTAGGTCACTGACATGGTGGTAGAATTTTTACTTTCCTCTGTGGCCAACTTGGTCTGTTGGCTGTTGCCTAAGTGCTGTGAGAACATTATGGAGGCTTCAGAGAAGAAGAGTTGGATTTATATCTCCCCCTTCTTTCCTGTGTAAGGCGACTCAAAGGGGCTTACAAACTCCTTTCCCTTCCCCCCCTCACAACAAACACCCTGTGAGGTAGATGGGACTGAGAGAGCTCAGAAGAACTGTGACTAGTCCAAGGTCAGGCTAATCTGAATTCCCCAGATAAGCCTCCACAGCTTGAGCAGCAGAGCGGGGAATCAAACCTGTGGCGATTTCCCACTGGCAATTAATCCTGGGATAGTCACCCGAAATATCCAGGTTTCCTCGTGATCTCCCCATTGCTGAACTGCAGAACACAGATCAGTCCTGTTTCTGGTGCTCCCCCCCCCACCCTTATCACGGGATTTTTCTGGACCTGCTTGTATATGTACCTTTTAAAAAAAACACTCCAATGGGAGCTAATAGGAGATGGGGGCTACACATTTGAGGGTCTATAACTTTGGCCCCCATGAACCAAACTTCACCCAACCTGGGTGGTATCATCAGCAGAGTGTCCTACTGATACCACCCAGGTTTTGTAAAGTTTTGTCCAGGGGGTCCAAAGCTATGGACACCCAAAGGGGGTGCCCCCATCCCCCATTGTTTCCAATGGGAGCTCATAGGAGATTGGGGCTACACATTTGAGGGTCCATAACTTTGGCCCGCATGAACCAAACTTCACCAAACCTGGGTGGTATCATCAGGAGAGCCTCCTAAAGATACTCTGAAATTTTGGTGCTGCTAGCTTAACAATTGCACCCCTGACAGCAGGCACCCCCCCCAAGGGGCAGGCCTAGACATCTTCACTAGAAACATGCTGCAGTGAGGATGTTGGAACCTGGATGAAAAGGTGCCGATTATTTTGAAACTTGGTTGTATCCAGATTAAATTTTCAGTGGGAATTCGGCCCTGGTTCCTCCAGATTAGAGTACACCTGCTCTTAACCACTATGCCACTGCTGCTCTCAGGGGATTGATGGGCAGGATTGTCCCTTTACTCCATTCCTGGCACAAGGCCCACACCCCAGAGAGGCCTGTTCCTTACTTCTTTTCCAGACCATTCAATGGCAGCTATTTTGAGGTGGAAGCCATCTGCCAACTACAAGCAGCTATTTCAAACTATAGGTTTTTAAAAATTTATTAGACTTAATAGGCTGTCCCTTCCCTTTTGGGCTTGAGGCAGCTTACAGCATAATTTAAATATAATGAACATCTAGCGGTATTTACATTAAAACATTTAGCATTGAAACATCAACAGTAAAACATTCCAGCAATTCAACAATTCCAGTAGATTCAAGAAGCAAGTGTTTCATCCTTTGGGATGTGACACATCAACATCCCAACAAGTGGGGACAAAAAGGAATGGAGATAGAAAGGGAGGACAACAGAATGGGAATGGGAACAAAAGAAAACAAAGGAAAGGAAAAAAGTGAGGGAAAGAAGTGGGAAGGGGAGAGGTCAGCTGGTAACACAGTTGCCTCAGCCATAGGCCTGGTGAAACAGCTCTGTCTTACAGGCCCTGGAGAATTGCACAAGATCCTGCAGGGCCCTGATCTCCCTAGAAAGAGTGTGGAAGCCATCTGTCAACCACAGCCACAAGCTGGAGAGCTAGCATGGTGTAGCAATTAAGAGCAGTGGACTCTAATCTAGTCAACCAGGTTTGATTCTCCATTCCTCCACATGAGCAGTGGACTCTCATGTGGATCTGCTGGACTGGATTTATTTCCCTGCTCCTATGTTGCGTGAGCATGGGTTAGTCACAGTTCTTTGGAACTCTCTTAGCCCCACCTACCTCATGAGGTATCTGTTGCGATGAGAGGAAGGGAAAGAAGTTTGCAAGCTGCCTTGAGTCTCGTTACAAAAGAGAAAGATGGGGTGTAAATCAAAATTCTTCTACTGAGCAATTTCCTGCTTACTTTCTAGGAGCATAGAGCAATGCATATTGGTGAACAGTACTTAAATGATCCACAGATGGTATGTCAGAAAGCCACATGTGGCTACCAAGCCACTGAGTATCATTGTTCCAGATAGGGATACCAGACTCCAGGTGGGACCTTGGAATTACAGTTCATCTCCAGACCATGGAGATCACTTTCCCTAGAGAAAATGGATGCTGTGGAGGTCCCTGTCCTCCCCAGGCTCTTTCCCCAAAACTCCAGGAGCTTCTCAACCTGGATCTGGCATCCTAGCCCACCCCCTTCAGTGGATATGGGGGACCTGGCAACCCTAGTTCTAGAGCTAATATTTTAGGAGCCAGCTTCATTCACTCTGAGCTGAGGTTGCTAGCACCCACACTTAGATGGTTGGAGCTCATGCCTTTTCAGTCAGTTCTTTCTCCTATCACAATAGCCATAAGTTTGGACATTTTCTCCTGAATACCCAACTTTTTCTGTTTTTTATTGTTTATTTTTTCTCAACAGTTTTCCTACTTCACTTTCTTGCTGTTTTCCAATTTCCCTGCAAGTCCACATACTTATAGTATCGAGCACCACTTTTTAAAAGTGCTTATTTTGGAAGCAAACTGCCTTTCACAGATTGCCTTGATTGCCTCCTATTTATTTTTTCTTAATATTAAAATTTTAATAATGATTTTGTTCCCCAGTTAACCTGGTCTAATGGGTTATTTTACACACAGGCAGGTAGCCATATCCAAACTCTGATGGGATCACAAAGTCTGCAACATCGGAGTCGAGAACAACCATATGAGGGTAGCATGAATAAAGTGACCATCCAGCAGTATCAGCCACCACTGCCTATCCAGATTCCCTCTCAGAGCACTCGAGCACCACCAGCAGGGAGATGTGTAATCCAAACTAAAGGACAAAGGAGTATGGATGGCTATCCAGAACAGGTGTGTTTATAAAGCATGGCAATCTACAGACTATTCTATAAGGAGGTGATAGTGCAAAAAGGTGGATTTGATTGTTGTGTTTTATGGGAAGGGTTTCAATATTTGCTATGGTTTACTGTTAATAAATATATAGGCATAAAACATAAGAAGAGTCCAGCTAGATCAGATCACTGTATCTAGTCCAGAATCCTGTTTCATACAGCAGCCTGTCAGTTATCCTTTTTAAGCAACGACATCTGACTTTTTAAAAAATTTACTGTACATTTATTTCCCACCCATTGCCATAGTCCCTGAGTGGGGAATGCCCTTTGCCTTGAGGTTTGCCTGGCACTTAATGTTGCTTTCTTTTAGAAAATGAAATACAAAATCCCCACCCCCCCCCCCCCCCGGGTAGTACAGTGTAAAAACCAAATACAAAGGTGAAACCCTGTACTCCTGGCCAGAAGCGTATCGAGGGGAAATGGTGCCTGGGGACAACACCTCCTCCAGGCCCCCACCCTCATGCCCCCCTGCGTGTGGGGGTGGGGTACAAGGGTGGGGCTTGGACCAAGCCCCCACCTCTCAGCAGGCCAGCTCCTGCCATCCCCCGGGCTTGGGGAGGGCAAAAGCCTGCCTGCATAGAGGCCAGGGGCAGGGCTCATGGGGGGATGGCAGGAGCTGGCTCCTGGCAGGGGGCGGAGCTTGGACCAAGCCCCAGCCCCCCACCTCTCTGCAGGCTGGCTCCTGCCGTCCCCAGGGCCTGAGGTGTGGCAAGCAGCCCAGGTGGGCACTGCGGCTGCCACTGCTGAGCCCTGCCTCTGTGCAGGGGGGCAAGGTTGGTGGCATGCGACTGGGGTGCACACTGTTTTGTTATATGGGGGGGTTCCCGGCACCTCACTGCAAGTGACTGAAAGGCGTGCCCTGGGGACATGAGTGACCCCATGTCCCTATAGGCCGTACTCCTCTGCTCCTAGCTGCTAAGAAGACCAGCTTTATATCAAAAACTGTGCAATTTAATATAAATTGTAGTGCAATAAATAGAAATCATACATCACACAAAATTCTTCTTTGATATCCTATGTCAATATGTAAGCAAATCCCCAGCAGCACTAATATACTGCAGCCTCAATCACAAGGAAGATATGTAACTTTGAATATAGGTGAACTAAGCATCATGCATAATTAAAAATGCTGCTATAACACAGTATATCTAGTACAGTCTTAAAGCACACTATTAGTAAAAAAAAATGTATGTGCAATGTGCATCAAAAACTCAATTGAAGGAAGTTCCCAAATGACTAACCAGTGAATTCTAGACAGCTTTCTTTTAGGCAACAAGTTAAAACATGTTTGTTCACCCAGTCTTTCAATTAAGAGGTTGCCTTGGAAACTGTTACTTTAAACTTCACTGGTCTTTTTTGTGATGTATATTTTTATGCTGGGCTGGGCTTTTAATTACGGTTGGCAGCTCAGGGTTGGGAAATTTCTGGAGATGTGGGGGTGGGGGTGGAGCAAGGGGAGGGCAGGGTTTGAGGTGGGGAAGGAGCTCAGCAACATATAATGCCATAGAGGCCATCCTGTGAAGCTGCCATTTTCCCCAGGTGAACTGCTCTCTGTAGCCTGAAGATCATATATAATACCAGGAGATCACTACCTGGAGGTTGGCAACCCTAGTTTTTAATGCTAGATTTTAGTATCTTCTGTTGTTTTGTTTCACCTTTTATTGTTTTGTAAGCCTTTTCAGGTTGGCTTCTGGAGAAGTGGCATAAAAGTTATCAAAGTAACTGTATCCCAAATGTGCTCTAAGAAGTAACAAGTAATCACAACTATCCAGAAATCAAAAATCTTTAGTGACTAATTTCATGCAACTGTTTAGTCATCCCTTTGTATCTCTTAAATGTAGTTTTGTGTGAGGATAGAAAAGAATCCAGGCCTTGGATTTAGTATCAGTGGAGGAATAAGTGGACAAGGAAATCCTTTCAAACCCTCTGACAAGGTAAGAATTTTTTTGTTTGAATTGACAGCTACACATATAATGGAAGGTGGGTGAAAATTTGGACAGTAGTAAAATTAATTCCTCTTCTGAGTCTTGGTTGAGTTACACTGTCTCAGCCTAATCTATCTGACAAGGTGGTTGTGAGGATAAAACGGGGAAAGGAAGAAAACCATATGTGCTACTTTGAATTCCTTGGAGGAAAGGAGGGATTAAAATGTGAGTATGAGTATGCTTAGGATTATCTGTCGCCAAGCCAAAGTGGTTTTATTAGAAAATAGTTAAAGTGCCATTAAGGTTGATAGATGGGAAAGAAATGCAAAAATTTCAGCCCTTTCTCTGACTTCTCTTTCTATCCTTTGCTGAGGTCAGCTTTGTTTTTCCAAACCAATCTGCTAGCTATTTCCCAAGCCAAACAGGGCTTCCAGGAAGGAATGCAGAAGCCTTCCTGAGTGAGAACCATGGGACCGTTTCGCACAGCCTAAATAAGACATCCTGGGGATGCTAAAAAAGCCATCCTGGGAAGGCAACTCGGCACAGCTTTCTTCTCAAGACATCGTCAGGATGCCTAATTTTAGCTCAAGGCATCTTTTTTGGAGAACGCTTCAAAATGCACCTTTTCCCCCTAAGCCACCTACAAGATGTTTCCTGCCTGGCTATGCGGACTGCAGAGCTCAAGTGGCATCTTATTTTTTCTGCCTGACTGTTTTGCTGTCTGGTCAGTTTCATCCTTCACTTGTGCCCTGCATTTTGTGTGCAGCTGAAGTCCCAGGAAGTTTGCTCTGCAGGTTCCGATCCTGGGCACCTTTTCAGCCCAAAAAGTACATAGTTGTACATAGTTGTACTCAGCTGGTCCTGCTGATTCTGGCAATATATCGGTTTCCTGTTTTTATTTTCAATGAGCTATCTCCGTAGCTACACAGTCACAAATATGAGAATCTTAGCTGCTCGGAAGACCCATCTAACTTCTATTGAGAAGCATTGGGTTGAACTGCCCTCAGCGGACCGAAGTTAAAGTTTTTTCTTACAGCACAGAAAAACTCAGTCAATCCGCAGATTGGATTGTTGGGACGACTAACCCCAGATGTGTAACAGAACACACTTCTCTGTGCATTGACATGGATGCTGTTCATGTTCATGCATCAGGTTTGATTGGTGACAAAGTAATTACTGGGGTCCCTGGTTTAATGGTGTATACTGTTGTATACTGGCTTCTCTGTGGGATAGCTTTTCTACTTCAGCTAACGCCAAATTGCACAATACAGTATCTAACTGCAGGCTGGACAAAGACCTTTCACTTTCTGCACAGCCATGCACCAGGTGCAGGGAGAGGTGTTTTGGAAGTGTGAAGGAGGCTGATTCAGGTTGGGACTGTGGCATGGGAGGAAGAGGAGCTTCTCCCTTCCCCCATGCCATTTCCACAAGCCAAAATGACCCCAGGGGAAGTTTTGCCCCATTTTAGAGCTGCATTTGCGCTTGTGGGTCAATATAAATCTCAAAAATGGAACAAATGGGAAAACAAGTCAGGTAACTGGGTAGAAATTGTATTGAGTAGTTTGACCTAATGATGTGATTAAATTCTTTGCTGACTCTCTTCCTTCTCTCTGTGTGCTGGTTAGAGGCCTGGCCTGATGCAAAGAGGGAAGAGAAGCTGGTTTGGGGGGAGGGGCTGGCACTGTGATCAAAATGGCAGTATCTTCACAACAGTTAGCCTAATTACATAATAGCTTTCCTAGATATAAATAGAGAAGCACATCCATGTGCAATGGAGATTTGGAGGTCCCATCTTCCAGTTCAGAAGATGACTGCATTCGGAAGTCACAATAAATTGGGGTTTATTTAACTCACAGTTTATCAGCTCACCAGGTTTGTGGGACCACTGTATGTTTGGAAATCCTAGTTAGTCTGCTCTTTGTTTCCCTTCCCACCTCAGACCAAAGTCTCATATTCCCATACATAGCCATACTCCTGGCAAAGGTTCCTTACATCTTCTACCACTTACTATTATTGGCTGTAATAAATGAAGGCGGATAGAGGAGAGAAGCTGAGGTCAAGCTAGGTGACCACCTCATTCTTGGCTAAAGTAAATTTCATCTATACCTGTCTGCTTCACAGAATTCCTCTTAAACAAAATAGATTGTGGTAGCTGCTTGTGCTAAATCAAACTTATTGCATCTCCACTTGTGTTTCTGCGTGTTCCAGAACTTGTGCAATCAATTTCTGGACATTCTAATATGTAAGGAAGTCCTAAATATTGCATGAGACCTTACACTAGACTGTACTAAGTCCACTTATGTTTCCACATGCATGTTGCTGGATCCAAGACCTTTTAAGTTACTTTTTAAATTTCCTCTCTGTAAAGGCCAAAGTATTTGATGAATTTGCACTAGCAGAGAGAAGCTATGGAAAGAGGGCAGAAGAAAGGAGTGAGAGAATGATCTTAGAAAGCACCATCCATTGCTAAATGTATTTTGGATGCCAAGATTTTTTGCTTTTCTGTGCTTCCCTCCATGTGTGCAGGAGCCTGGCAGAGGCAGTGCTACTGAACAAATTAAGATTTCTGCATTCAGGCATCATAGCAGACCAGGAGAGACCATGGCTTAAAATCCCAGTTTAGTACATATCAAGAAACTGCTTTGTTGGGCAACCAGCTTGTTGGGCAACCAGATATAAACCAGCTTGTTGGGCAACCAGATATAAACTAAATATATTTTAATAAGACCATGGTCTGTAAACTGGGATTGACCATTATATCAGAATGGCATGTTCTTATTTCTAAATTATTGTCTTTATATGTTTGGTTCATAAAACTCAGTCTTCTTCAACCAGTGTGGTATGATGGCTGGACTAGAACTGGGGAAAACTGGACTCAAATCTCTTTCAGCCCTAAATCTCACAGGATAGTATTGAGCAACCACTCACTAACCTCCCAATCAAGATTGTTGTGATGGTAAAATAAAAGGAAATAAGAACTATGTGTGCCATCTTTGAGCTCTTTGGAGGAAGCACAGGAAAAAGTAGGATCACTTCTTAAGATTGAGCAAAGTAGGATGACTTGTGTTTGGCATAGTACATGGGTTTATTCATGCTAGCATTCCTTCAAGTAGGTCTTATGCAAACCTTCAACCTAGTTCTTGGTAATGGCATCCTAACCTCTGTTACTTCTGACTTATAGGGTATCTTTGTTACTAGGGTTCAGTCTGATGGACCAGCGTCCAACCTGCTCCAGCCTGGTGATAAGATTATCCAGGTAGGTAAAATTCTTCACTTTACAAAAGAATGGATTTAGTGCAGATAGTGACATATGCATGCTGCTATATTGGTCCTTTTCCTGCTTTCCCCAAATGAGGTTATGGACAATAAAGTGCTACAGAACTAGCAAGTTCCATGGGTAAACTTCTCCCATTATAACCAGATATAAACCCAGGGATGGTGGGAGGTGGCATTTTGTGCTTCTGTGAAGGAGCAGAGCAACTGAAAAAGAAATGGCATGGTTAGTGTGTTAAAGGATTACATGTTTTTTGTTCTGGGGTTAAGATGCAACTATGGGTATGCTTCTGCAGAGTACAGAACAGAACAGGGACACAGTGAAAGCTGTCCATTGTGACCCTGAGCATACCCTGTTAGCTTATGGAGCTTTGGCTTTTACTCATTTACATATGCTTTACATCAGCATAGTTTAAACTGAAGCCAGCTGGAAAGATGCCTATATATAACTACTGTCAGAAAAGTTGTAGAAGAAAAGCTGTGATCCACACCATGCCTTATTCTGTTCATTATTACTGCTTGGTAACAAAATTGGAGATAACAGACAAGACCCAAATGTTTTGGAGCAAGAGATGTTAGTTGGTTTTTATGTTGTTATGAGATATCAAGTGAAAAGACTAAAAGTTTTAGGAGTTTCGTATTAACCATTATTTACTAACTTAGCCAGTTTTACAGAACATCAGTTCCATTATCCAATTCACATTTCTACATATTCAAAACAATTTATCTTCAAATCAATGCTGAACATTTAGCTCAGACTATTGCCAATACAAAAGGCTCCTGTTATAATCTTACGTTCATCCTTTTTTTTTGGATTTCGTTGTTTGTGTTTAAGCTTTTCCATGCTTATATTTTACTCCTCATTACTATTCTTCAGTATTATAACTAAAGATATAACAGCTTATATGTGTCTGGAATTAATTTAAAATATGGCAAACCTGAAGTGAAGTATAAGTGCTGTTAGTAAAAGTGAGGTACTCTTGCAGCTTGTCCAGGTGAAGAGCTACCTTCAGTCTGCTGGTTTTGGAACAATGGAAGCATGTCTAAATCCAAGTTTTTTCCACTGGTCACGATTGCATTAGAAATACATTTACCGTTCCCATAGCTTTCGTTTGTAGCAGTTCTTTGCATATCTGCACTGTAAAAAGATAACTGCAGAAGGCATTTGGACACTTTTCTCCAGGACCATATTTTTCCAATTATTGGGAGCACCATGTCTTCCCATTCACAGCCTGGAAAATATGAATGCATTAGTGCAATTGTGCCATAGATTGATCATTCTTCATCTTGTTCAGAGAAATGGCTGAGGACTCAAGCATGTTTAAATCCATTGGGGCAATATGACATATATTTTTTCAAGGTGTTATGATATTAGATACTATTCATAAGTGCAGCAGTCTCTGGATTCTTCCCTGAGCAGGAGGACATCTCCTAATTGTGGGTGTTTCCCACCAGCTTGCTGGAGAGGCAGGAAGTAAAGTTCAGCTTCCTGCTTCCCTTGAGAGACCTCTCCTCCTTCTCAGTTTCTTTCCTGCCTCTGAGGGAGAAGCAGTCCTTTAGTTTATGTCCTGCTCTTATTCCATTTGTCATTTTTTCCTTCTCTCTCCTCTTTTATCTAGCTAGCAGCCGCCCCCACCCCTCAACTCTAGTGACAGGGCTTTCATCCTCCTGGGACTACAATTATCTCTGTCTTGGCTGCAAGCCAAGGAATATGGCTGACAGGCTTTTTCTGTACGGGGGATTTCCCGATGGCTGGTAGTGGCTCCAAGGAAAATTTCCTCTTAGAAGTGGAGCCTGGAGCCTCGGGGGCGCCCGTGGAGCAGCAACTGACCACAGAAATGAGCAAGTCCCCAGAGAGGGCTGCTCTAGCCCCAGCCAGCTACATGGAGGCGGCCATTTTGCGGACTGAGGCTAAAGTCTCTAAAAAGGCGTGAAAGGGCAGAGGAAAGCCCAAAATGGCGGCAGTGGCACCGGAAGCACCAGTTAGCCACAACTTGACACCAGAGGCTCTACAACAGCCCCAAATGGAGCTGGAGAGCCCTAAGGTTCAAAGTAACCCCGTTATCAGGCATAGATCCAACGGTGCTTCAGCTGTTGAAAGCCTTCAGAGCAACTATGAGGGAAGATGTAGTCTCCCTGTTGGAGGAAAGGGGTGGTGCTGCCCTCTGGCTATTCTCAGCCTCAGCCATCAAGCAAACGGGGCAGGGGTGGGGGTGGAGAGAGGAATAAGACAAAAGCTCCCTGGGCAGCCAGGAAAAGGGCCAGGATTAGCCCATTGCTGGATGCCTCCCTCTCTGATAGTGACTCTGACTTCAGAGAGATGGGTGAATTTTTTTATCATAAGATGGGGAGGAGGAGGAAATTCAGGTGGCAGAACAATCTCTCCAATTTTTTAAATAACAGGATTTCCAATATTTGCTTAACAAGTCCCTCACGGCCTTGAATTTAAAATCCTCTGCCAGTGAGACACAGGTGGTACAAGACCCGGACCTATTGTCCACTCATACAGGGGATCAGGAATTATTTCCCCAGGCAACCCCCAAAGAGAAAGTTTTTCCATTTCCCGAATTCTTTGAAACCCAGATAAAAGCAGAATGGTCCAAACCCACGGCCAATAGACAAGTGTCTGGATTTCTCAAAAAATGTATTTTGCCCCTGTATGCGCCAACCAGCTGATACAAGTCCCACTTATAGATTCACCCATTGCAGCCTTGCAGTCTAATGACCTGGTTACAGAGGATGGGGAGGGGTCCATGGGAGACAGCCTTGATAGAAAAGCAGATCACTTCACCAAGAGGTCCAATGAGGCCATGGTGATTAGGGTGGCATCAGTAGCTTCAATTATCTCTAGGGCCAGCATTGTTTGGGCCAGGAAGCTTATTGAGTTACTTCCAGAGGACAATAAGCATCTTCACGAAGGCGCCTCCAGAATTTTGAAAGTTACTTCCTTTGCTTCAGATGCCACCCAAGATGCCATTTCCTTCTCAGCTAGGGCAATGGTCTCCACAGTGGATACATGTAGGCTCCTATAACTCAGAGACTGGCCTGCAGATTTCCATTCTGAAATAGTAGTGGCAGCCTATCCGTTCACTCGAAGGAAACTGTTTGGTCCACATTTTGACCGCATCCTAGTGAGTATCAAAGATAAAGGGAAGGTCATGCCCTGGACATTATGCTGGAGGGATAGGCGACCCACTAGTGGGTTGTCCTTCCAGACCCAACATACATTCCTTAGATTTTACCAGGACTCAAAAAGGGGTTCCTGGGCAGCCAGATTTTTCAAGAAAAATCCCTTCCACAAGTGGTTCCCCCCAAAGGGTAACAGGCCAGAGAGAGGGGGGAAGTCAGGGAAGGCATGACTTGGGCTCCCTACCCTCGGCTCCTCGTGTTCTAGGAGCAGTGGTCCCAGTCTAACACAGACTCCTGGACCTTAGATGTGGTCTCCAGGGGCTATTCCATAGAGTTCCTGCACACCCTTCTGGAGCTCTTCCTGATATCTCCAGTGGCCAAGACAAGGAAAAGTGTCTCAGAACACCCAGGGCCATTCAACATCTCAAGGTCATTCAGGCTATCGAAGAGAGTAGGAATGGGAATGGGGGGTTTACTGCGTTTTCTTCACAGTTTCCAAACCAAATTGGGACTGGCATGCCATTCCGACCTAAAGTTCTTGAATAAATTTATAAAACTGCATCATTTCCGCATGGAGACCCTCAGGGTGATCATGGAGACACTCTTCCCCGGGGGAATACATGACCTCAATCAACCTACCAGAGGCCTATCTGCACATCCTGAGGTTTCAGGGCCACAGGAAGTTCCTTCGCTTCTGCCATGGGAATGCACACTTCCAGTTTCAGGCACTCCCCTTTGGCCTGTCATCAGCCCCCAGGGTATTTTCAAAGGTCCTAACAAACCTTATCGTGTTCTTGAGGCGACAGGGAATACACATTCTTCTTTATCTAGATGGCTTACTGATCTGGGCCCCCTGCTTCGACCAGGCCCTAAAAGTCACTTAGGCAGTCATCACCTGTTTACAGGAGCACGAATTCTTAGTCACCTACACCAAAAGCTCTCTCCAGCCCTCCCAAGTGATAGAGCACCTGGGGTGGTAATAGATTCAACCCAGGACTGGGTTTTGTTGTGACAGAAAAGAGGACATCCAAGACAAAGTCCATGATCACCCAGGTGCTCAAGGCCAGGACGTTTTCCCTCATGACCTTAGCAAGCCTGGTCGGACTTTTGGTCACCAATACAGAAACCACCCAGTGGGGCAGGTTTCACGTCCGACCCTTGCAACAATTTCTACGCCTGTTTCAGCTGCGCATAGCATGTACAACAAACCTCCATCTGGTGGTGCCCAGTGTGGTCAAGCCCTCTTTTATCTGGTGGATCAAGCGTGACAACCTCCTGCAGGGGAAGACCTACTGAGTGAGTCATACATGCCAGATCTTCATGAATGTGAGCCTCACCGGCTGGGGGGCAACCTTGGAAGGCATCCCAACTCAAGGCCACTGGTCAGCCCAAGAGTCCAGCTACCAATCAGCTGCCTGGAGCTGAATGCAATTCAGCTACCTCTATTAGCTTTCGGCACTCAGATTCAGGACTCCCATGTCCTAGTAAGAATGGACAACATAGCGGCCAGGTTCTACATAAATTAACAGAGGGGCTCCAGATCCAGCACCCTACACAGGGAGGCACAGGCAATCCTCTCTTGGGCTGAGAGGAACATCGCATCTATCTGAGCCGAGCACATCCAAGGGACTTTGAATTGTCAGGCAGACTGGCTCAGCCAACAGATGATACAGGAAGGGGAGTGGATGCTGAACAGGGAAGCCTTCCAACTGATCTGCAGTGTTCTGGGGTCCCGAGAGGTGGACCTTTTTGGCTCACACAACAGCCATCAACTTCCACAGTTTTTTTGCACGGTTCTCGCACCCGACAGCAGAAGACACAGACGCACTCACAGCCCCTTGGCCTCGGTCCCTGCTTTATGCCTTCCCACCGGTTCCAGTCCTGTCCAAGCTTCTGCTCAGGGTGAGGCTACTGAAGGCAGAGATCATTTAGTAGCTTCCTGCTGGCCCAGGAGACCTTGGTTCTCCTCCCTGACGGAACTGTCAGTCGGTCAACCCCTGACGCTACCCATCCAGCCAAATCTTCTACAACAGGGCCTGATCTACCACCCTGACCCAACTTGGTGGCGACTAGCTCATGGAGGTTGAGCAGAGCCTCTTCGAGCACTTAGGCGGAGCCTCTTCGAGAACTTAGGCTAGCTCAGGGGTAGGGAACCTGCGGCTCTCCAGATGTTCAGGAACTACAATTCCCATCAGCCTCTGTCAGCATGGCCAATTGGCCATGCTGGTAGGGGCTGATGGGAATTGAAGTTCCTGAACGTCTGGAGAGCCGCAGGTTCCCTACCCCTGGGCTAGCTTATGGAGGTTGAGCGGAGCTCATAGAGGTTGAGCGGAGCCTCTTCAAGAACATAGGCTACCCCAAAGAAGTTACAGACACTGTCTTGGCCTCCCGAAGGGGGTCAACTGATAAAATTGACGACGCCACATGGAAGGCCTTTGCCTGGTGGTGCTGCAGAAAGGCAGTTGACCCGCACAAGCCACCCTCTTCAGCAATCCTCAGCACCCTAAAGAGCGGGTCTGGCAAACTTTATGTTTTCTTCAGGATGTGATTAAGACAGGCCTAATGACCTCTACCTTATGACGCCAGGCCATGGCGGTGGTGGTGGTCATACTCTCCTACGATGATTGGCCCACCTCCAAGCATCCTTATATCGTCAGATTCCTCAAGGGAGTGGCCACGAAGGATACACTGGTGTGTCATAGGTTCTCTACCTGGAAACTGAACACAGTGCTCACAGCCCTGACCTGGCCACCCATTAAGTCCATTAGAGATTGCTCTCTCAAAAACCTCAGGCTAAAGAACATTTTCTTAGTAGTGGTTACATCAGCCCGCCACATTTCCGAACTGAAAGCCCTCTCAATGGATGACTCCCTCTGCATTTTCCACAAGGCTAAGGTGGTTCTTCACACAAATCCACTTTTCTGCCCCAAGGTGGACTCTAGGTTCTATAGGCGGGAGGAGATTTACCTGGCCACCCTCTTCAGCAATCCTCAGCACCCTAAAGAGCGGGTCTGGCAAACTTTAGATGTTAGGAGGGCCCTTACGGTTTACAGCTTATACACTCAGCCGATAAGATGCACAGACACCATGTTAATCTCACTGATACCTCCCAACAACAGGGAAAGGATTTCCAGCTGGGCCATTGGGCAGTGCCTGAGGGATTGCATAGTAGAGGTGTACAGGGCTAACTCCACCAGGGGGCGTCATGGCACACTGGTGACCCCTCAGTTTTAGAGAGATGCAGGGCGGCCACATGGACTTTGATATCTACCTTCACTAGGCATTACAAGGTGGACAGGTACAATGCAGCAGACACAGCCTTTGGCCACAGGGTCTTGCAGCACGTGCTAGTTTCTCAACCTGACTCACCTGTTTAAGGGACACTGCTTTAGAAGGTCCCACAATCAGGAGATGTCCTCCTGCTCATGGGAGAACGACTATTGGGCACTTACCATGAAAGGTCCTTCTCCTCTGAGCAAAGGAGGACATTGCGCCTGCCCGTTGCAAGGGAGGGTAATGAGAGGAGACTTAGTTGTAGTTCTGGGAAGATGTTGGGCTAGGAACAGTTACTATGTTGTTCAGTTTTCTGTTAGTCAATCAGGTTTTGGTCTAGTGGGGGATCTGTCCTCTTCCCTCACCCCCACCTCTTCCATTCCTAATTTCTGTGGGGGTTCTGAGGGGGTACTATTTCTTCTGCACTGCTCTTCGGAAGTATCCAAAACTGAGGAGGAGGAGGGTTCTCCCAAGGGAAGCAGGAAGCTTAACTTCCTGCCTCTCCAGCAAACTGGTGGGAAACACCCACTATCAGGAGATATCCTCCTTCGCTCAGAGAAGGACCCTTCACAGTAAGTGTCCAGTGGTCGTTTCAAAACACATTCCTCTGCATATTGAACAGCCATTTATTAATTCTAATGTACAGCCTGTTCTATCCCCAAGACTTAATACAGTTCCTACATGCTTTCAATATTCTAATCTCATTTGACTGCAAGTAAATGTCATTATCACTGTAGTGTTTCCTAGTTAGAAGACAGGGAAGGACCTCAGAAAGTATTTATCATTCTGGTTTTTTACATAGCGATACTTGTTGATACATAATTTACTGTCATAGCTTGAAGCTAATTTTGCCATTGCACTAAATTTCATTACAAAGGGCATACAAGAAAATAATGTCAATTTAAGAGTATTTATTTAAAAGTTCCTTTTTTGTTTTACTAAGCTTATTTCAGCAAAATATTCGACAGGTAGGTGGAACTGAGTATAATTATAAACCCGAAAGGCCTTATATAAGGGAACTTTACAGATAAACCTTCCTTATCATATAAACACAGTATGTATCAAACAAAAGCAAGCTTATCAAAGTGAATCATATCATTTGCTGCTGGTTTGGGGGGTGGGGGTCACCCATACATTGGAAATTGTTATCTTCATTTACAGAATCTTGTTGGTTTTAGATCAGTATAGTTATTGCCAAGGTTTGGTTGAGTTTTTTTTCAATCTTGTTTCTTTAGTAGTGGGAATTTAGTAGTGTTAAGGAACAATGGCAAATTACACACTGATATGTTCTTCACTTCCAGTGGCCTTCTGCTTTAGATCAGATTTTTAATTACAAAGTCACTTTGATATATGATTTCGGTTGGATTTTCCATTATGCAGCTGCTCTGAAGTGACCACGCTTTTTAAAGGGGAAGCTCTTCATTTTCTTGAGAAGTGTGCTATCTCCCTGGGGTGAAAATCCATGATATTACAGAGAGGCTAATAAGACTCATCAAGGCCACTGGCCATTATCCCTTCGTTTTGGTCTATGTGGGAATGATGCTGTAAGATATAGCTTTTAGGATGTCACAAGGGATTATGAGGCTCTGGGTAGGCAGCTGGAGGATCTTGATGCACAGGTTGCCATTTCATCTCCCAATTGAAGGCCATGGCCCAGGACATAGAGAAGAATAGTGGAAGTGAACAACTGACTTCATAGATGGTTCTGCCAAGAATGTTTTGGCTTCTTAGACGATGGTTTGCGATTTCATGAAGATGGACATCTTGCAAGGAATAGGTTGCACGGTGCACCTCGTGGCAGTTGGCAGAAACATTTTTGCTAGGAGGCTCACAAACTTGATCAGGAAGGCTTTAAACTGAGTTATGTGGGAGTGAAACTGTATTCAAAAGAGCAAGAGTTTATCGTGCTGGATATAATAGAGAGAACTGAGTGAATAGTTCCAGAACTCAACAGTAGAAGGGGGAAAAAACTTAAATAAGCAGCCAGGGGGAATACTTCATGGTCTTAGATGTCCCTGCACTAATGACTAAGAGTGAGAAATAGTCAAGACCAACTTGAACTCTTAACACAGCTAAGCAAATATGATATAGTAGGCATCAGTGAATCCTGGTGAGATTGAGTCTCATGATTGTAATGTCATAATTGATGGATAAAACCTATTTCAGAGAAATAGATCAAATAGGAAAGGACAAAGAGCAGAATTATATGTCAGGGATGATTATACCTGTGAGGAGGTCCATGACTTAAATTCAAGAAGCCAAGTTGAAACGATCTGGGTAAAAATTAACAGGGATAGAAACAACCTCCTCATTGTGGAGGTCTATTACAGATTCCCAAGCCAGATTGAAGAGTTGGATGGTGCCTTCCTGGAACAGATGATCAAACTTTCACAAAGGAGAGAAGTAGTAGTAATAGGAAATTTTAACAAAAATCAGGATATTTGTTGTAAGTCAAACTCTACCAAGACTATAATGTCCAACAAATTCCTCACTGGCCTTACAGATAATTTCATGATCCAGAAAGTGGAAGAGGCAACAAAGGGATTGTCTAGTTTAGATCTGCTACTAACCAACAATGCGTGATCATGATCTCCTGGAGTTTGTTATATAGCAGAAAGGGGATGCCAAGTATAGTCAGACATGCATTCTAGACTTTAAGAAAGCTGATTTCAGTAAATTTAGGAAACTGTTGGATGTGATTCTCTGGTTAAGAATACTAAAAGAGAAGGATGGGAGTTTCTTAAAAGTGAGAGTACATGATGGCTGGAAGTTTCTTAAAAGTGAGATCCTGAAGGCACAATCTCAAACTGTTCTAATGAGGAGGAAAAACGGGAGGTGTCTAGGTGATCCAGAATGGATGTCTAAAGAACTTTCAACTGAGCTAAGATTAAAAAGGGACATGAAAAAAAAGAAATGGAAAAGAAATGGAAAAAAGGGGAAATCACCAAAGAGAAATTCAAACAAATAGCCAGGATGGTAGGGAGAAAGTCAGAAAAGTGAAAATGCAGAATGAGCTCAAGCTTGCTGGAGAAGTTAAAAACAATAAGAAAGGCCTTTTTTGTTATGTTCATAGCAAAAGGAAGAACAAGTAAATGGTAGGACCACTGTGTGGAGAAGATGGAGAAATGCTAACAGGGGATGGAGAAAGGACAGAATTACTCAACACCTTCTTTGCATTGGTCTTCTCCCAAAATGAAAACAGTGCTCAATCTGGCGAAAATAGAGCAGATGTTGCAGTAGCGAAAATCCAGCCTAGAATTGATTAAGAGGTAGTACTGGACTACCTACCTGCTCTAAAGAAATTCAAGTTTTCAGGACCTGATGAACTACATCACAAGGTATTAAAAGAACTGGCAGAAGAAATCTCAAAACCACTGGCAATAATATTTAAGAACTCCTGGAGAACAGGATAAGACCAAGCAGTCTGGAGGAAGGCAAATGTCCCCAACTTCAAAAAAGGGGACTCAAACAATTGCCACCCAGTCAGCCTGACATCAGTACCAGGAAAGATTCTAGAGAAGATCATTAAATAGTTTGTAAGAACTTAGCAGAAAATGCCATGATCAGTAAAAGTCAATATGTTTTTTTTAATGTTATCTCTTTTTTAACAGAATGACAAGCTTGGTAGAGGAAGGGGATTCTGTGGATGTAGCATACCTTGATTTCATAAGGCCTTTGACAAGGTCCCCCATGATATCCTTGCAAAAAGCTAGTCAAATGGCTAGACAATGCTGCTGTTAGGTGGATTTGTAATTGGTTGACTGACCAATTGCTCATCTTCATCCCGGAGAGAAGTGACTAGTGGGGTGCTAAAGGGTTCTGTCCTGGGCCCAGTGCTGTTCAATATTTCTATCAATGACTTGGAAGATGCAATAGAGGGCAAATTTGCAGATGATACCAAATTAGAAGGGGTAGTTAATGCCCTAGAGGACAGGGTCAGAATACAAACTGACGTTGACAGATTAGAGAGCTGGGCCAAAACTAACAACATATATTTCAACAGAGAGAAATAGATGATACTACACCTAGGCAGAAAAAGGCTGTGTCCAGCCTTCTCTTATATTCTCTCTGTCATACACCTCTGAAGATGCCAGCCACAGATGCAGACGAAACGTTAGGAACAAGATCTACCAGTCCACAGCCATGCAGCACAGAAAACCCACAATAACCAACATTGAAAATGATGCTGTTTGGGGGGTGGGTGGGGAATCTACCCTGAAACAGCATCACTTTCAATGTTGTTTAAACTAGGGAGCCCAGAGTATCCCTTTGAGGTGGATTTAAAAGGAGAATCATTAAAAGTGATGCTGTTTCAGTTGGATTCCCCCCCTTCAAAAAATAGCATCACTTTCAATGTTGTTTAAACTAGGAAGCCCTGGGTGTGTTCAGATTTGTGTGTTGGGGCATGTTCTATAATGTGATGGTGACTTTGAGATGACCTGGTGCAAAAAAAATGTTGTTTGGTAGTGGTGGAGGAGGGACGCTGCCCATATTGGGGGGGGGGGCACAAAACTCAGATTTTGCCCCGGGCTCCATTTCCCCTAGCTATGCCCCTGGATGCAGTCCAGATAAAGCATTAATCCTGCTGCATGTGCAAACTGGACTTAAGACTGCAGACTGAGCTAGTATCAAGTAGCAAATAATAGCTAGTAGCAAATAATAGCAGACTGAGCTAGAGCAATTTTGATTACAGGCAGTGGGTCCTATTCTGAGAGCTGCCCACATAAGCAACTCCCTGAAAACAGAAATCAGCACAGCTGAAGAAAGGGGAGAATGCTGTACTCTCTTCTTGCTGTGCAATGTTCTGTTTGCAGGGAGTCTTTAATGTAGTGGGGCATTCAGATATTATCTCACCTATGGTCCAAAGCAGTGAAGTCCATTGTGCTACGTAAGTAAATTAGGCATTGGATTATTCTATAAACAACAAGGGGGGGGGGAACTCAACCAATAGAAAACAAACTGTTATTTCCTTTTTTCTGACATGCCACCATAGCAAAAGAACTGGGGAAATTTTTAAAAAGGCAGATGTACTTAGCATCCAGCATGTTCCAGCAGCAACTTCTACTGCACAAGTCTCATAAAAATGTGAAAGTTACAAGAGAGAAGAATTTGTCTTACAACTGTGCTTCCAGTGTGTTAATTTCAGTGCCACTTATGTAGAAGTTCCCTATGGATTATGCACATAAACAGTTGAACTTCATAATAATCATAGTCTAATTGGATTTTTAAAATCTGAGGCAATAATTCAACCATTCTTTCACTGAATCAGAACACACTTCTGTGTATTGACTTCATAGCAAATCAGTGCAAATTTGATGAATGCTACTCATTTATGTACTGTAAACCTGAATCTGCTTAATAGCAGTTCTTAGTCTGTCAGATTGACCATTTGAAATATGGACATTCAACAAAAGCAGTATGAAATTGAACCAAAGTGGTCATTTTTTCTTAATGTCCTTATGGATTTCGTCTAGATGACCTGTATGATTAATAACACTGAGGTGAGAAATGACAATTAATGAGGAGAGAAAGAACCTCATTGGGAAAATTCCTGGCACCACTTAGAGCTGAACTAACTTGTCCCAACAATATCAACAGTCCCTTTGGTTAATTTGCACACAATTTCTTCTTTATTTTTTCTGGTTTTGGGGATTTTGCGATGGTTCATAGCCCTTCTTTGGAAACTCCTGGGCTCAGAAAGGATTAGAATGTAAACTTTGCCTCCCCTCCCCTGTCCCTCCAGCTTAGACTCATGCTTCAGGTAGGTGAACTGTACTCCTTGCTCAGTTCTTCACTGATTGCTGCAGCAACAGCCATCCTGAGAAAACTTCCCTGTCATTTTCTTAAAGATTTCCACTCACAAAAATTTTAGAAAATTTTTAAAAATTAAATAAAGTAAAATGAAAGTCATAAAGGGCCAGCATGGTGTGGTGGACTCTAATCTAGAGAACTTAGTTTGATTCTGCACTCCTCCACATGAGCAGCAGACTCTAATCAGAGAACCAGATTAGATTCCCCACTCCTCCACATGCAGCCTGCTGGTTGACCTTGGGCTAGTCACAGTTTTCTCAGAACTCTCTCAGCCCCACCTGTTGCACAAGGTGTCTGTTGTGAGGAGAGGAAAGGAAGGTAATTGTAAGCTGCTTTGAGGCACCTTAAAGATAGAGAAAAGCAAGGCATCAAACCAGCTCTTCTTCTTCTTCATCTATGGAGCTGCAGTCAATATTTAAATATTCAGTTTGCAGGTGGGAAATCCTCTCTACTAAAAACAAGCTAAACATAATCAAGATTTACATTTAAGAGCCTTACTATTACTCTCTTCTTCCTCATCACACTGGTTTGATTATCTGATTTGCTCAGGTTTCCAGGTTCATGTTTGATGTTTTAAAGATATTATTATCAGACTTCCTTTATTTTCTGTTTTCACACTTTAAGTACTGCGTGGGCTTATGTGTAATGGACTATGTTAGTAGAATTGCTGCCAAAATTCACTAGTTGCAGAGTTTCATTAAAATAGAACAAACAATGACACAGAGGGAATGGGAGGATTCATCAACTTCATTTTGGGTTCTGTCAAGCACCATGTATGTCAGGAGTCAGACCTTTGGCAACTTTAGAAAGCTTCTTCCATATCTCTCCTGTCCCTGATAGCTTCATATGAGGCTTGCTCAAGATATTTTTGTTTTATGAAGCCAGGTTTACAACTGCAAGGTCATGTTGTGTGGGAATGTTCACAAGAAACATTCACCATGTGAGAAGAATGAAGCACTATCTCCTGATGGCCTTACCACATCAAACTGAATGTGATTATTAAATCTTCACTCAGTTGTAGAAGCATGAATTTATTCATTTCAAATATAAATGTACTCAACTTTCTCCTAAGCATTACAGAACCCAAGGCAGGTAACAACAATATAAAAATATCTGGATAAAAACATTAAAACAATAGGTATATAAAATACATTAATGGCTTACTTAAAAACCAATTAAAAACCACTTCTTACCCCATTAGCAGGATATTTTCCAAGGCTCAAAGTGGCCCCAAAGCTGTGTACTTTGCAGACTTACTAGAAAGTCAAGCAGGTTGTTCCACAGGCATAGGCAGCCAAAAAAAGGAGGGGGGATCTCAAATCTCACTGGTATTGGAACCTGGCTAATTCTACCCTATTTATGAAGAGGGTCTCAGAATGTTTTCACATCTTTTCCATAAATTCCCAATGTCTACTTGCTGTCTGTCTAAATATTAGAGGTCTGTTCTTATTTATGTACCTTATGTACAGATAGAAAAATTCATTCTGGTGACTGTGGTAACATATTCACAAATGCAAGTCATTACTTGTTATTACAAGAAATGAGCATGGATGTGTGAACTGGTCCTTTTGCTAGAGTCACAGCATCAGTTACACCTAATCCACACAACCTGTCAGTGGAGTTGTAGCCACTTGACCACTCAGTCACATTCAGATAGTTTCAGATGCAAATATTTGTATGTGAAATAGCTGCCCATTTAACCATTTTAACAATCCAGTGCAATTCTTCCTTTTTTGCAGTTTGCAGTTGTGTGGATGGTTTCCCTTCATAAAAAAAAATTTTCCCTTCATAAAATTGTTAAAATGTTTGAAGTTGTGCAGATGGTTTTTCTTCACAAATGTTTTCCCTTCATAAAATTGCATGCTTGGTTGCATTTCTAAGTGCAGGCCTTAGAATCATCAGTGCAAGAGGAGAGAGGCTACACTTCATAACAAATAGATGAAGATTCAAAAGATGCCAAGTGGAAAGTCCATGGCTTTTTAACCAAGAAAAATCCAGCTTGTCTTTTGAACATGAAAAGACAGACACTTCAAAATATAACACATACACTATAGTAGCACTGCAAAAAGGAACAATTTTCGATCCATTCTCTACTTAATTGCAGTTTGTATCTATTTTGGAATTAAATGATTGAAAGTTTGTAACAGGACTGCTTTTATATGTGTACTTATTATTTGATTAGCAAGTCTCCCCTTTGTGGAACTTCTTAAACTACAGATGAAAATAAAATAAAATCAGACTTACTACTACTATTATACTACTAACATCCAGATTGTTATTCAGTATATGGATTGCTGGGTATTCCATGTTTAATTGGAGCAAGCAATTAATAATGATCGCTATTACTAGAATTGTATAGTTTTAGGTGTTCTGAATATTTGTATGGATAGCAGTTACACTGACAGCACAATGCTAAGGATGTTTATACAGAAGTATAAATTCAATGGAGCCACATGCACAAGATTGCAGCCCAATCCAAAGGGGGATGTGGTAGAGCAGCAGCTGGGGATGGCACCATGGCAACATACCTCTACCATCTCCAAAGGGGTTTCAGGCAGCCCATAATGGGGAAAAACAGAGAAACCCTCAACTTCCTGAAAAACCTGTAGGGGGAAGTCTGACTTACACCACACTTTTTGGTGGTGTAAGTCGGCTGTTGGCATAGGGGGCTAAAATCCTGTTGGAAGCTGACTAAAGTCGGCTCCGCCTTTGGGAATGCCATGATGTTGGCATGGCAGTTGCAGTGGAGGCTCACCATCGCAGGAAGCAGCTTCTGGGTTCAGCTGCCATGCATCCACATGGTGGCCCAGTGTCAAGTTCAGTGGCCCAGTATTTGCACCACACAGTGGGCATGGACGTTGGCATAGGACTCCCACAACTTCCAATGTGGCTTCAGTCTCCACTCCTCCCCACCCCCCATTGCATTCTTAGAATATTACATGTTAAGTCATGTTTGTAATTTTATGACTGTATAATTTTAAAAGTGATGCTATATTAGATTAGTTCTTTGTATAGATCTCCTGAAAAAACTGATTACACTGCAAACATATTTGTTTAGCAATAAAGTCTCTGTATCTTCTGCCTACTTTATTTTTTAGTCAGTAAAAAATTTGCTTGTTCAGCCTTTTATTAATCCTAGGACCTAGATCAGAATCCTGTTTCTCCAGGGACCATACTCTATCAGTTCCTACCAGCATGGCATGGCCAATTGGCCATGCTGACAGAGGCTGATGGGAATTGTAGTTCCTGAACATCTGGAGAGCCGCAGGTTCCCTACCCCTGACCTAGACCATTCTAAATAGATATTCTTTTCAGATTTGAGTTGTTGACCAAACTTAAACATAGTGCTGACAGATTCATTTACTTAAACTCAGAACTGCTATATTTGCATATAAAATAGATTATTTAAAATTTTATCCCACTTTTCTAAGATATGGTGAACAGTGTTAGAAACCAAATACAACAAGCCAGTACAGCCTAACCTTAAAACAACCAAAACACATAAAAGAGCAACAGCATCATTAAAACTACAGAAGGCAACAACTGTTCAGCTGTAAATATTCAACATCCCCATTCCAAAATAAATAATTTAATTAGCTGTGACTCAGATCAGAAACCATTGTATCCATCTGTAGATACATAATTTAATGAATCAGGGCCATGTACAGATTCAAAAAATATTTTCACAGACCTGAAGAACCCAAAAGGTTTGCTATAAAATACTAACAGTTGCCAAAAATGGGAGTGAGTTAAATCCATCCAAAAGACACTAAGCAGCAAGGGGAGGGGGAGGAGCTAGCCAGATTGGTTGCATTCCTGGATGCCATCATTGCTGACCCCAGCTCTGGACGTGCTGTGTCTTTTCTTAACAGCTGGCAGGTAGACTGCTAGACAAAGCAGGGTGTCCAACAGTCACTGTTGAGGGCAGTCCCACCACTGCCATCTCTCATCTGTAGGTAGAGAGAGGAGGAATAGGAGCTACCCCATCCGCTATCTCCCGCTCTGAGGAACCAACAATGCAAGTGGGCATCAGAGAAAATGGGGGAGACATAACTGCATACACTCTCCATGCGATCCAGAGGGATGGGGAACAAACAACCAGTGAGGAGAGGACTGGATGGACAACTAGGCAGGAGGAGGAGGGAGAAGGAAATACTCCTCTTCCCCCTGTGTGTGTATGGTGGATCCCTGTGGGGGGGAAATATGGAATTCCTCTCTGTGAGTCTCACGGATCTCTGCTTGTACAAAATAATACAAGAAAATTCAGTAATAGAAAATAAATAATAAACCAAGGAAATCTGATAGTGAATCTTTTAGCTTACACAACCAACTAAAACCAAAAGGTTGAGGTCTGCTTTTCTTTTTTAAGGAAAGGAAAATGAGGTCACCATAGTAGGAATGCTATCTCCTACAACTCCTACCTAGCTTTCCTTTCTAAGATGTTTTTGTTCCAGACTTGCCCTGATATAATTTAACTGGAAGAAATGTACTTAAGACAGAGGCTATGGAAGAGAAACACAGGCATAAGGAATATTCAGTTGCCCTTATCCACTTACCCTCATTTCCTTTCAAAATCACCACTGCTTTCATTTACATTTGATTTTGGCAAACTTTCATTTAAATGACATTGAGTTTGCCCCTGAGTTTATTAGTCTTTCACTATTAGAACTCAGTTCTGCTATAGATAGTGAGAAAATGGCACAGAATTCTTATAACGGGGGTTGGTTGAGCACTTCTGTGTATGTGATTACCCTATTAGGGATGCTCCTTAGCATATGGATTGTGTCTTATGTCTCCAGTAGAGATTGCAGGCATTCAAAATACCAGTTACCAAAGAAGTGGGCAGTGGCAGAGTAGCCAAACCGCAGCCACAATACTTTCCTTTTTCAGATTTCAGAACCTGGTTATTACTCTGACCTCTGGCCAGCAAACCTGGGGTGGTTCCATGGTAAGTCTTAAATGAATTCAAACATAATTATTATTTTGTTAACCATAATTGGTTAATGAGGTTCTAAAATATTTATTCTTATTGCAGATGGCAGTGAATATACATGACCCTGTGGATATCTCCTAACCCCTGAAAAAACAAAATCACCTGACACAGCCCACTTACAAAGCATCATCAGAACGTCTGAGTTAAGGAAACAAAGATGACTATTGTTCGCTCGCCTCATGCATTGCCATGGCTCATCAACAAAGACATTTCCAGTACTTCTGAGTCCAATATCTCCAACAGCATAAACCAGTTAAATTTGTTACTACAAGGCCAAATTAAAATAAAATGGAACAGCTTTTATCTGGGATCATATTCCTTTTCTCTGAAATCTAGCATGCATTTTGTTAAAGGAATTACTTTATAGGCTACTGTGTGAAAGAGATCATATAAGATCTGCTGGTTAAGTAATACAGTTCAGTTTAAATGGTCTTTCACCAGAGTGGAAAATGAAATACTATTTTGACGTTCAGTATATCTTTTAACATTAATTTGATATCTTTAGAACTGCAGCCATGTGAGGCTGAAAGTACAATTGTGCCACTTCAGTATGGAACCAGATAGGCTTGGAATTATTCACAAAGCATTTCCTTGCTTCAACAAGTTTTGAGACCCTGTTTCACGTTAATTTCTTTTGAGTTTCTGTACTTTTGAAAGAATTATAATATACATAATATACACCTACTTTAATACTGCCCTAAATAACCCATTTGTTCAGAAGACAATGGCTAGGATTCCTTTTGCTTTCTCTGCTTCCATTTGTGACACTCATCCTGTAGTATGTGCCATTATAACAGTGAAGTTTAAGAGCGCTCACATCTTCATATGCTCTTTGTCACCAACTACATCTGATTTTCATGCGAAAGTTGTAGAAGGAGGAAGGCTTGAGACTGAAAGATTGTTTATAAGAAAATAAATTATACCAGTCAACATCCCATAGATCAAATGATCCATGCTGCATGTATAGGGACTATGTTCTGATTTAGTGATTTAAATGCTGGGATAGGAATAGTTTCTTGTGTTTGCACTGTATCAAGATCTGACAAACAGAACCAAAAATGGAAATAAGTTTCCTTGTTTCCTGTCAGAGGACCACCTGAAATCTGCCACCCTTCTTTTTTTAAAAAAAAGGCAGCAGGACTACTCTGGAGTTAGTTGATACAAGTTAGGGGTTTTTAGTCCATAGGGCGGAAGCCAGACCATCCAATAAGAAAGGGGCATCTGCAGACAGATGGTTTTGTACCAAGACCATTTACTATAATATAATAAACTATCAGCCTTTACAAAATACCCAGAATCTAAATGGAGGTCAGCATCAGACTGGCTACCAGAAAGTAGTTTGCTGAGATTTTGCACACTTAATTCAAGGCTTCATTGAATGTCTTTAATCTGTCAGAAATTTGTACTCTTTCTCTTAAATTATTTTCCTGCTATTTGTTAAAACAATATTAAAATTAATTAAAAGGTTTTCTCTTTAATGTGTGAGCTCTCTGTTTATTATGACACTTCTTGCTTCCTTCTACAGAAAAATAGTATATTTGATTACTCTTACTTTTACAATGCAACACTACAAATACCTAAATATAGATAAATGTTCTATTCTTATAGACCCCTTGGGAGCATGTGGGAATCTGGAACGTGCACAGGCATTTTCTGTGTGCAAGGGTTTCCCTACTTTCATAAATAGAAAAGATCAGTGCATGATGGCAGAACTGAAATGAACTGAAACATCACTCAATGGCTCAGACATAACTCAAAACTATGGTTTATTTTAACCATGGCTATGTGAAAATAGAATTCTGACTTGTAGGATTTGACAATTGTTCAGCTCCTGGTTTGCCTCACCAAATGCTGATTTCCATTATCTCTAGACTAAACCAGGATGAATACATTCTGATATGTGAGATGATATTGCTGTTTTCCATGAAGTTATTGGCAACTATATGTGTATGGATCACAGTCTTAACAGCATGCAAAAGTGTCAAATCTTTACTCACCTACCATGTTTACTATGTTACTTTAGGCAGGCACAGTCCCCATGCTATACTATTTCCCACTTGAAGATTAAAGAGCCCTTTGGGGATTGGGCGGTATAGAAATCCCATAAATAAATAAATAAAAATAAATAAATAAAGTGCGGTCAGTTGTGGTACGGTGGCAGAGAAAATAGTATGCTTCCACATTAGAAAATAGTTCCTAATGAATATGAGAATAATTCATTTTTAAATGCTGCCTTTGTCAAAGCCATTATTCTGCAGGTGAGGTGAGCAGGGACTAGCCGGGGGGAGGAATCTTCAGGCTGCCCACCAACAAAGTAGGAGGCAATGGCAGCGAGGCTTGGCTAGTGGGGGTGGGGAGAGAACACGAGGATGAGAAGGAGCACACCGGTGGCTGCAGATGACTGAATTTGTCCACAGCCTATCCCATGTCACTGCAGAGCTGAGTCATGCCCCACATCCAGCCTCTTATAAAGAAAGGAGGGCCAGCAAAAGGCGAAGAGAGCGAGGGTGGGGAAGCAGAACTAGGTAGGCACAAGGACACAAGCAGAGCATTCTACAACAAATAAGGGCCAGCATGTGGCAGATGAATATTCAACTGTACTTTAATCTTTCAGTGGAAAATAGTAAACCTATCTCAAAAAGCTGTTGTAAGAATAAGAGAGAGGGACCTTGTATGCTGTCTAGAATTCAGTAGAACCATAATATTACAAACTTTTGAAAAGTATTCTCCAATTCAAAAGTGGTTTGATAATATGGCACATAGTTCTGTTAATCAAGAAAAATCTTGGTTTGAATGTTTCTTGCCACTAACATTAATTGTATGTTCAAATAGAGAGGCCAAAAGTCCCCACACCCCAAGTTACCTTGCTATATATTCTGATCACCAGAAGAAATACTCCCATAAAAATGTTTGTCCCTCGAAACTATCTCCGTGCAACATTGTTAAAAAATAAAATGAAACAAAGCAGCAGTATAGGAGAAATGCAATATATTTGCAATGTCTCTTGTCATCTGGGGATTTTCACCAAATTCCAGGCATGGAGAAGAAAAAATGAAACCTGGTTTTTACCAGAATTGTTAAACTGCTGCTTTGAAATAACAGTCCAAAACAATTTAAACTTGTGTGAAGCGTGAAGCATGAAGGATGAAACAGATATGCATAAGATCATCTATATTCCATTTATATAGCTTGGAATAAACTGACAAACTTTTATTAGTAAGAATTCAAGAAAGAAAAAGACTGGTTGATCCATTTCAGAGATTTAATAGCAGAAAAAAGCCCTTTGGGGATGGGGGCAGTATATTAAATTGGATATAAATAAATAAATATATAAATAAAATTAGTATGTAACCAAGGAACATTCAAATTATCACGCATACTGAATTTGATAATGTTGGAATTTTATACAGTCTCAGTAAATTAAAATTAATTCTATTGATGCTTGTAGGAGTGCTTTGCACCATGCATGTTTGTCCTGAAATGAGAACTGCAAAAGCCATTACTGTTCTCTCAATTATGATATTACTAGAAAACAATGTAAATATTGTCCTTCAACTCAGATTTGGTTAATAAACTCCACAATACAGGATTATCACTACATTATTCTGCTCATTGATTAATCACTGTGGGTTATATCATGTTAGATCCTTGGATCAGGATCTTAGTGACTACCTGACAATAATGCTCTAGCTCTCACTGAGGTGATAAATGTATGTCTGGGTTCTACTATTTCATGAACAATAGATGTTTGATTGCATCGCCTTACAAAAAAAGTCCCTCCAAATATAAATAAATGACATATTCTAGCTTACTGCTGGCCATCTAATCTTCTACATGGAGGGAATTTTATATAGAGAGGAGAATTTAAGCATTCAGTCTTGGGAGACCCATCTACAGTCTGAAGTATTGAGCAAGCCTGACACCATTCTGTAGATTCCTTCTGACCCCCCCCCCCCCCATATCTGCGTCTTTTGTCTTTAACTTTTCTTGCTTCCATCTCCCTGGCAGCTTCTCTGGTGTTCCAGACACTGGGTTGAGGCAGCCCAGTTGCATAATGTCAGCACAATGACTTGTGGAAGACACCTTGCTGTCTTCTGTATTCCCCTCTCCACGTTATTTCCTCTTTCCCTTCTTTTGACAGCCTCCATATTCTAGCTTTCCCCTGCTTTTTCTCCTTTTCACCAATCTACTAACCTACTGTTTATCTTCCCTCCATCTTCAGCTTTATAATTTATGTATTTATTTAATTTATACTATATCTTTCTCTACAATGGGATTCTAAAGCAGCTCACAGCATTCTCCTCTTCTCCACTTTATCCTCACAACAACCCTGTGGAGATAGGTTAGTCTGAGTGTGTATGACTGGCCCAAATTTACCCAATGACCATTATGGCCAGTAGAAGATTCAAACCTGGACCTCCCAGATCCTAGCTTGAAACTCTAACCACTACATGACACTGACCATCATTGGGAGGCTGCTGTTGAACATACAAGTCAGTCATGCAGTAGTGAGTCATCCAGTGGGTGCTGCAAGCTTGGTACTGACGTGCCCTCCCTTAATGGCCTAGAGCATCCCGCCTTTTGCTGACAGAAACCGAGGCGTGAAAGCTGGCACTATGTTTATAGTTGCCTAGCAACTCTCACAACTCCCACTGAGAGGGCACATTAACACATGAAGCTACTTTATACTGAAATAGACTATTGGTCCATAAAGGTTAGTACTATTTACTTGGACTGGTAGAGTACTGTTAGACTGGTAGAGACTCTCCAGCATCTCAGAGGTTTTACACATCATCTATTACTTGATCTTTCCAAGTGAAGATGCTAGGGATTGAACCTTCGGCATGCCAAAAATATATTATATCTCTGAGCTATGCTCCCTTCCCAGGGGCATTCATTTCTTGAAGCTGTTGGTGCTACTTCTATTGTTTTGGGAGTGTTAACCCTGTCCCTTTTTTTTTTTTTTAGATTTCAGCTTTTTCTCAACCTAGTTGAAAGATCTCTCTTGTCTGTTCCTGGCCCCAATATCTGGACTTACATATCCACAGGCTGGGCCAAGTTGAGAATTAAACATATTGATTGTGCCAATTAAACATATTGATTGTGCCAGTGAGACTTTACTCATAACTATTAGGCTGTCTGACGGACTAAAGAGCAAGGAGCGGGTCTTGGGTCCCTTTTGTTTCCAATTTAGAGGACTACAGGAAGAAAAGTAGTAGTGGAACTTCTTGGTGATTGAAAAGTTGTCATGGGCATTTAAGTTTTTCATCCTTTCCTTCTGTTGCATAGTTCCTCCTTGCTACTTCCTGTATCATTTCATCTATATTTCTGGTTATGTCAGTTGAAAAAGCGGGACTTTTAAATCTACAGATTTATTTTGTAACAATTCATACAACTCATTATTTCACAATTACACTGGGTACATTGCTATTGTACCATTGTATTCTGAAAGAGGGATTAGCTTCTAATTAATTGAAGATGGATGTGGAGGGAGGGGGCTGATAAGAAGCAATTCTTACTCCACAGTTTATATTTCCAGTTAAACTTTTGTTTTTCCTCACTGCAGGCTTATCCACCACATAACCAGTCTGAAAGGAACAAAGATGTGCACCCAAGTCTACCAATATTCAGATATGGCTACCCTTTGCATATGCCCTCCCCCCAAAAAAACTTGCCCAGCTGAAGCCTTACAAATGCTGTGGTACATCCTGCTTCTTGGTGAAAACAACATTGGATGTTACCTCAATGAGTGAAAAACCTTTGCTTTGATATTAATAACATACAGTAGACACACAATGCATTATTACTATAACAGCTCTATAGCATAAACTATCATTCTTCCCTATTAAGAAATATCAGCCAGTAGCCCTTGATAACTAATAGAATAAAACTTTAGGTAAAACATTGTATAGTCCTTGTGTGTTACAGACTTGTGCCCATCATTTTCCATTTTTTGTAAAATCTGGATCCCTGTGAAACTTCATTTTTATTTTATAATCCTCATGAGGAAAGAGAATTTTGATAAGAAAGTTATGTCTACTTATAAAGCTGTAGTCAGAATGTGTCCATTTGACATTTGTGCCATTTTCTGTACTATAGTGCTCCTAGCACCCGTTGCTGTTCTTTTCTCCTCCTCCCCACCCCCTCTGGTTTGCTTTTAAAAATTCCAAACCAAATTATTCAGCAAAATGCAGGCATCTTGCATAAACAAGATGGGTTTCTTTGGCAGAAAGGTTGACCTGGTTTTACATGACTGATTCATGCTTGGTATTTGAAATAGTGCTTGTTGTCACTTAATGGTTGTTAACATGTGATCCTCATGTGTAGCAGCATACATATGAAGATCTTTTTGACAGATGGTCAGTGCTGATCTCTTGAAAAGGAGAGTGTGAATGAACTCAGCCCTCTCAGCTTTTACACATGAGACTGGCACTACCCACTGTGAGAGCTGCAATTATCTATTAGCTGATGTGTGGTGGGTCTGATGCAGCAAGGTACAGTGAAGTTCTGGTTGAAGACTGGAGAGTTTCTTGTATACTTACATGCACAGGGCTCAGTCTGATGATAATATACAAAGTAGTCTTTTCCAAGGTGCAGCTATCCTCAGTGACAAAACTGTCAATTGAAAGCATTATTAGACTACAGAAAATGAGTCATGAAATAAATATGAATGTAATTTAAAGATGATGTAGGGTTGCATGCAAACATGCTGACAACTTCATACGGCTACTGCAAGGGGGCAATATTGTATTGGATTCATTGTTCTACTATTTATATATTGTTGTATTCCTAGTACTGATCTTCAAGCTCCATGTGGCCACAATGATAGTTTTCTCTTCTCTTACAGGCAAATGGACACAGTTTTGTACATATGGAACATGAAAAAGCTGTATTACTACTGAAGAGTTTCCAGAACACAGTAGATCTAGTTATTCAACGTGAGCTTACCGTCTAAATATTTTTATAAATAGTGAAATATGCCTAGCCAGATCTAATGTTTAATTAAATACAAATTTATATATATACATATATAAATATATATAAATACATATAAATATAGAGGAAACAATTTTTTTGCCAATTGCTGGACCAATGGCAAATATAGTGCCAAATGTACGTACGTCAGTATTTGATCATCCTGAGGAAAAAATAACTCTATAAATATCATTTCCATGTTACTTATTAATTTTCATTGTATGCCTCTGGCTGTGCATTGGTGCCAGCTACTTTTTCATAATCTTTTAAAATTGTTTCTGGATATCATGTAATTTTAGAATACACAAGCACATTCAAGAGCTTAACAAATTCTATTGTCCGCTAAAAATACTGCCTCGAAGTTGAATATGCCTTTAGAAAGCAAACAACATAAAATCATTCCCATAGAAGTGTCCAACAAGTCAGATATAACTGGTTTATAGAAAACTATTTTCATAGACACCTATAAGAAAAAGTATATAAATCAAATCATTATTATGTTATTTTTTTCCAGTGCAAATGCATGTATGCCTTATGGAATGAACTTTACAGACACATGGGCTGGGTGGTATTACACATGCAAATTGTGGCTTCCTTCTGCATACAGTCACAGTATCTCGTAGCACCCAAAAGGTGATGATTAGGGAACTATTGTTGTATCAGGGATGTGTATGGACTAGCCAAAATGGTTAGTACCGTACATTATATTAGGATCACAAGGAAGGATGGAGAATAAGGGGCTTCTATCATTTGATTTCACAGTCTCATGCCTGTCAGCATGTTTGCAGTCTAGCACTTTGTATAAGGATAATTTGTGTAGGATCATAACTAGCCAAAATATTAGCTTACAAGGTAAAACAGTCCTTATACATAATTCGCTAAGGGCTGGAATGTCACAACAACTAAATCCCCACCAATTGGCACGCAGAACTCGCTAATTGGGGAGTTCATTGTCCCAGCATTCCAAACATTCCCCTGCCTGCCTTCCCCTGACCCAAGCCTCCCTATTTTACCTCCCACACCCACCCCAAGCCTCCCTCGCCCGCTCTCTCTCAGGGCCCAAGAAGTTACCCAGGTCAGCTGGGCAGCCTATTAGCATGCTGGAAGGGGCTGATGGGAATTGTAGTCCATGAACATCTGGAGAGCCACAAGTTGCAGATCCCTGCCCTATTTAGTGCTCATTTTATTTTAAAATAGGCTTTATTGCTAGTACATAAATAATATCTTAAACACTTGGGCCTATAAATAGCCTTGAGAAGCATCTATCATGTTGCTTTTGAGGGTGCTTTTGGCTCACAACATATAAACTTGGGACAGAAGTAGCAAATAATTTTCAACAGTGAGAGGATCTGTTTGAGTAGCAACTGATGACTGGCCAGGAAGCATTATCTTTATTGACAGTGACCACCACACTTTTACCTTTACACGTTCTATCCAGCTTTGCCTAGTGCAATTTCAAATAATCAGATGGCAGAACAAGCTTACACCCTGATCCCAAAGGGTCATCAGTATGTAATTCATTCCCCTCTAAAGGAACAGAACGGCTCAATTGGAGCAGTACATTAATGTAGGAAGTGAACCACATGAATCCATGTTCCCTGGATACTTCGTAAAGTATGCAGTTAACATTTTCCCATCATAAATTATGAAACTCTTTCAAGTAATATATAACATTAAAGCTGCACTGAATGTAAGGTGAGCTTTTGATTAAAACAAATAGCATCCTAAAACCCAGCTTTGCACTTGTTTTCAGACCTTGTCCCCCCTATCTACTGTTTTTCCAAAGTTTTTAAAGGGGCTGTTTCTTCCTCCTTTACTGTACTATCCTAGCCACTCTTGGTCATGTAGTGGAGCCAGTCATATTTGGTGACTTCAATGAAAGTGAGCAAAAGCCAATGTCTCCTGTTGAAGTTGACTGGACAACAAATTGTTCTATCTGAAGTACTAGTTTTAGCAATGCCTGGCTGGTCAGGGTGTGAAAGAAGACTAGAAAAGCAAGGAAAGGACTGGAATTTTCCATCACTCCTTCCCATCAAATCTTGGCAAGTTTTTAGACAGTCGTCGTAAAATTTATGTAGTGATAGATGTTCAAAACACTTCACATACATTGTCTCAGTAATACAACCAGCATAACAAGCTTTTAGGATAGGATTGCTTTAAACAGCTCTGAACGCGTGCATCCATGCTACCCTTACTCCAAACTACAGAGGCACGTAACATTGTCAAAGCAAAGCAAACTGGGTTGGTTATCAGTTCAGTAGGTGCATATGTGGAGATCCTTGTGGCCTACTTCTCCATTTAGTTCTAATCGTATCAATTCAGTATTAGTCTATTAATCGCTTTGGTAGCAAGGGACACAGTATTCTTTGTAATCTGCAAATGCTTCCTAGGCCTGACCCTAAATCCAGGCAGAGAACACACTGTAGCAATTATATATTGTTCTTACTCATCTCAAGGAATGGAAAGGTGTTTGTTGAAAAATGTAGAGGCGTATGCTAAAAGATGTCAAGTAAGTGTTATTTTCTGTTATATTTGGACATAAATTTGTTAGGGGTGTTAGAACTCTTACTGCACAGGAAGTAATTTAGTTCTGGAGTAACTCAATGGTTTAGCCACTTTAGTTGAGGAGCTTCATTAAATTTATGGTAATATGATTTCTGAAAATATAATTAGGTAACTGATTTATTTATGTATCACCGTTTTCATTCCCAAAGCAATTTAAATTTTATGATTTTGTATATTTTTAACTTTATCAACCAAAACTACATCAAACTGTTAAACTTCAACAGCCAAAAATAACTCAGGACAGCCCCTCAGGGTTGCATGCAACATACGAGTCTCATTTCAACTGTGTTATTCGGTGAAATAATTATGAACCATAAGCAACAGGTGAGCATAATGACACTGTACTTTTACAAGGTCTGGCCATGTAAGGATACCACCAGAATCACATGCAAGCTACTGAACTTGCAAGCATAACTACTACCGGTCCTCTTCAGACTGAATCCTGATTTCACACACTAATTAAATTAAATGAAGCCTGAGTTTCATTGCTCTCGTGTGCTATGGGATAGAGATCTTTGAATCTCAGATTCCTTCTTCAGTCTAGTCTGCAGAACAGGTCAGTCTTGAACTGAAACTGTAATGAAAGTGTAGAAAAGCTGGTATTCTTTGATTTTGTTCCCACTCACTAGAACAGCTGTTCGTGGACTAGGATTAGAGCACATAGAATGTCACTGCAAAGATTGTAGAAATTACCATCATTTCAGTATCAATTTGCTGGGGTCTATACACATAGCTAGGATTTGCTTTTTGAGCAAATGCCACAAAAGTAATTCTAAAGAATTAAATTTTAGAGTCCTTGAATTGTCTTTCTAATATTTTGTTCTGTTTAAAAAACTGATGGTTGCCTACATAATAATGATTGTAAGCAGTTGCTTCTGAGAAAAATGTGCCTAGTGAAACAATTGATTTTGCCATTTCTGGCATTGCCATATATTTTGTCCAAGTTCTGCATAAAATATAGTTCTTAGCTTTTAAAATCAACCATTCTTCCATCGTAAATCTAGTGCCTATGAAATGTGGACTAAAAGTACTTCCCACACAGAATACTCAGTTGCTTATGCTGCCAATGAAACAAATGGGTACATGTTTTTTCCTAAAAATTACACACTTATTGCAGACTATGCCATCCATTTTCCAAACTAAAAACAGCTTTGTGCAAAGCTAGCTTGTGAATATACTGAATTGACCTCAATGTATGTCCCTCTAGCAAACAATCATGCAAACCACAACAAAAAAGGAAAAAAAACCTAAAGTGTTAATCCATTCTCATGTGAAGGTTTGGAAAGTGTCACAATTAGAAATGCCAACTCTCTTCAAAATTACCCAATGATAAGCTAGCAACTGAGTTTTTTTCAAGTTGGATCATGTGCCACCTTTCTACTTATGTGCCTCTCTACCTGGTGTTATAGAAGTAGTGATCTGCTGCTGAGTGCATTTCTTTTGTACTAGGCACTTCTAAGCTCCTTGCAGAACACAGGGGACAATTCTAAGCAGGTCTACTCAGAAATCAGTCTCATGTTATTCAGCAGGGCTTTGTCTCAGAGCCCTGAGGATTGCAGCCATAGATACTTTTGCTCACACAGAACTTTACATATCAGAGGAAAATACCAAGTGCAGTCGATGATCGCTTCTGCAACAGGCAAAGAGCAACACAAGTGGAAACATAGTATAGGATCTAAACCTTCAATTAAGAAATGTTTATTGCTTTCATGTACTTCAGGTAAAATTTAGATGAAGCTCAGACTAACATACTTTCATCAAACACTATCTTTCATTAGGAACTGCGATAACATTTTACAATCGCATTTTCTTAAAATTTAGATATATTTTTTCATGTAGTGTTGCATTGTGTTCCAAGTGTAAAAAAGTATAAGAACTTCTAGACCCATAGTATGTATCGCGCATAAATGCAATGAAAGTTATTTTAATATTTGCTGTGCATGAGCGTGATGGTGCAGTTATCATCTGAGCAGCCCGACACTGACACCTAAAGGCAAAACATAGTTTGGTCTCTACACTGATCTTTGAAAATCTACTCAATTTCTCAATCTAGAACTGCAAAAACAAAAACAAACATTAATTCAGATTGAAAACAAGTCCTCTCTTGCTAGTCTTTGTGAATCTTTCAGATGTGCATTAAAAGTTACCAGTAAAATATGTTAATTCACAACATTTCACTACATCTAGAATGTTCACGCCCCCTTGTAAAAGCTTTTATTCTAAACATCAACAAAGCCACACCAGTTCAGCACAAGAGGCTGAATTTTTATAAATTGGGGCCTTCCCTGCCTCTTTGCTAGCTTACGTGGCTTAACACTGGGCAAGATACTTATTAATTTTTCTACTTGTGAGTACTGTAATGAAGTCAAATCAACAACTTACTTTATTACAAATTTTACCATTTTATAAAACACATGTTTAATTATAGAGATAGCTGTATTGTAATTAATATTTTGAGACAATTGTGACTTTGAGCTTAAATTATATACAGAACAGTCATTTTTGTATGTGTTACAAAGATTGATATGACAAACTATACTTTTGAGTTTAATTACAGTATCATTGTAAATAAAGCTGAATCATTTACTACTTTATGAACATAGATTGTGAATGTATTTAAATGTTTTTGCAGTATAAGGATTTACTGAACTTGAAAGCTGCTTCATTTTATGTGCAAAAAGGAACGTAAACTATATTTTAAATATCTGGATTCAGTGAAAGCAATTATCTTTAATTTGCACATGCAGGTGGTATCCTTCCCATTTTATTTTGTGTACTGACACTAACTAGTAAGGTGCATATTGTCGAGAATGCATTTTGCAGATGCTTTCTGTACATAAAAAGAATACAGGGACTCAAAACAATGCTGTGCAGTGTATAGCAGAGCCATTTTCGGCTTTGGTGTACTCTACCTTTTTCAGTATTTAAAAAGTGTTTTGAATACTATATTAAAAGTTTATTGTATAAATAAAGTCACCTTATTGTAACTAGTCTGTTGTCATATTTGTAAGGCACCAGGGGAAATTCTTTAGTTTTGCTAATTCACAGAAAGCAAAGCAAGTACAGAAAAACTATATTAACATTTATTACCTCATTTCAAGTTATGTGAGGTACTGGAAGGACATCAAACTGCTGATTGGATTTCATTCTACACAGCATAAGGAATCTTCCAGAAGTCAACTTCCCCGCAACAGCAGCTCAATGCAGCTAAATCATCCACATACCCCAGGAGTATGGAGTTACTAATCTGTGTTTAGGTGGCAATGCTTTCTGCTTAGTCTAACAGTAGAGCTTATGACCATGTTCTCATGGCAGTCACCTCCACAAATGCTTTGACTGTAAACACCGTTAGTGAAAAATCAGTCTACCTAAGAGCAGGCATAGCTTGACCAACTTGAAATCGAGCCTTCAAGTTATCTAAACACTATTTGGCCAGTCAGTGTCTGGGAAGCATTTATATGACTTAACAGACTGTCTCCTCCTTAACTTTCTAGTAGATAAAAAGATCGATCAAACAACCAACACGTTTTATTATTCCACCCAGCTCATCTCCCTTTTACAAATGTTCTACTGCTACAACAGTTTACCTCTTGCACAAGCAGTTGGGGTTTCTGGCTCACTGGATTCAACAACACCTTCCCTCCCCTGCTTTCCTGACAAGGAAAAGGGCAACATCCTCAATTAGGATTTAGGACTACCTTAAATACAGAACATGGTCTAAAGACTCAATCCTAACTCTGTTAACAAGAAAGCCCTGCTGAAATCAATAGAACTTGCTTCTGGAAAATATTTTGCTTTAGCAACAATTCTTTAGCATCAGTTCTTAAGGCAGTGGCGTAGCGCCAAGGGGACATGGTGTGATGCACCGGACGAGCACCTGGGCGTCATGGGTGGGGGCGTGGCAGGGGCGCAGAATGCAGGCATGCCCCAGATGCAGTTCCCCCTCGCTCTGCCCCTGGCTTAAGGTGTTGGCTGCCAATTGTTTAAAAAGTCAAGGGCCAAGATAATGAACAATCCATTAATATGAGAACCAGTTAGAATCTCTGGGTTGGATCTTATAGTAATAGGAGTCTATGTAAGGGTAGTGAAAAAGGTCCATAGAGAAGTATGTACATTTGCAAAAAGAGAAAGGGATTCTAGTTCACATAGTTAGGATTTTTCTAAAGAGATTTTAACTGCCTACTTCTATGCCCACTCATTTGGAATGAAGTCCCACTTAGTTATAGGAATCTTTCTCTTGTGACACTGTGCTTAACTGTTACCATATTAGTGTTCCAATTAAATTTGCAAGTTTAAGCAGTTTAAGAGATAGGAAAAGTTTTCCAATTTGGAGGGAGGGGGAGTAACAATGTCATTTACAACACACTCCAGCCATGTATATGTTGCTGTCATTAAAAAATCCAACAAAAAGTGACCCTTATATTTACCTGTCTGCCAGTGCAGAATAGCTCTATGGCTTGGTGAGAAAGGAAGAAGTTCTGCCAAGCACAGGGGCTACTGCCAAGATAATCTTCGCAAGTAGATACTGTACCACAGCTTCTCAGTCAAAGGACTATAAATTTAAACACACATTGAAACAGAATGAGTGTTAACTAAAAACTGTAACCAGATGTTAAGAACTGTAAATAAATAGACTTCAGCCTTTCAATGCAAGTTCTGAGTGGTTTCTTATTAAACAAGGAGCTGTTAACAAAAAAGGGAAAGTGTATGACTCACGCCCAAGATTAAAGAAACAGAACTCAAAACAATCCCATGCCTTGAACAAAACACAACCTGGGTGCAGCCGTGCCTCATACTCTGAGTGGGAATTAGGAATTCAATCATCTCATGGTGTCAACAATACATATAATAACAACTATGTATTCAGTAATGAAAATATTTACAAGTATCCAATATTGTAATAATCAGCTCAACTCACTCTAACAAAGAAAACAACATTTAAATTGCCCTTTAAATGGCAAGTTTCCAGATATAATCTTGCTTTGCAATCTTCTTAGGCTTGAAGTAAGTCAGAATTCTAAAAGTAAATGGTAAATAAGTAAATGCAATCCTAATTTTAAAATCCCTTACAATCTTATAGTTACACACTTACAGGGTAGATGTGCCCTTTTAAATCCTGTGGCAATTGCTATATACAAATTATCCATCCAGTTTCTACAAAGACATTGAAATGAACAACATGAGAGTAAAGGAAATAGCATATATTTCAACCATAGGTTTAAATTACAAATGGAAAACTGAATTCACCTCACTGTGTTCGGACAGCATGGCTTCTCACCATTGAACTGCCCGCCAAAGTCCTTATAGCCTCTGACATTGGGCTTAATTAAATAGACAAAGGACTGAAAGAGAAAAGCTGATCCAATTACCCAGCCACAATGCTAATTAAATAAAAAAGATGAGTCTAAATTTTGACTCAAACCAAAGGGTTCAACTGAATTTAAACAATATATGAAATAAGATTCCAACTGAAGTAGACTCTTCTGAATGTTAAAGCATTGCTTTCCCAAAGTAGACACTGTTGCCAGTAGGAAAAATGCAGAGATTCTAGAGGATGTTTCTGGAGAATGAAGTAATTTACCATTCCTAATTTGGTAATGTATCCTTGAGACATGCTCGATCAAACGTGTTTTCACTCTTCTTATTGTGCTGCCCACATAATAGTAGATACATAAACAAATGATGACATACACCACATTTTTGGTATTACAAGTGGAAACATGTTTGAACACATTGCTGTAATTGACAGAAGACATATAGTTAGATGGCAAGCTACACAATTCTCACATCTATAGTGTCCAGTAACACAATATTTTCGCAAAAGGGATTAGAGCCTGCATTCAAAATAAATGTGTTCAAATCATGTCATAAAAAGGTTCACCACAGAAAGAGCCAGAGGACTTCCCATCGAGATCCTCTGGATTTCAAATAAAAACTGTGACTGAAATGAAAATAATTTTTCTCTAACACCAGGTCTATATTCTGTTTCACGTAAATATGTTAGTACATTGTATATTCCTCCACCACAGAACAAAGCATGTTGGATCTTCTTTGTTGTAGAATGCTCTGAGTCCTGAGTCCTAGTGCCTTCCTAGCCCAGCTCCCCCATTTATTTATAAGTTTGAAAATAAAAATACTTTTTGAAATAAATGCTCTTGTATCAAAATACCATGTTCAATAATGCACAAAATAATGACAAAGGCAATGCGTAAAATTGATAATTCTTACATTCATTCAGGACTATATTCTAAGGTGGAAGCATACAATTTTCTAAACCACTGCACCTCAATTGACCGAACCAACATCTTTATGTGAAACAGAGTATAGTAATTTGAGAAAAAGGTCAGAGGTGTCAAATCCATGTGCAAACTAAGATAAAAATCCACCACCTGTCATGCCTCATCATGTGGGACATTACTATATAAAGCTGACACATCTAAAGTCACTAAGCATGCTCCTTCAGGAATGGTTAAACTCTCTATTTTATTAATAAAGTCAGTGAAGTTCATGATATATGTATTAGCTTTTATATGTATTGTTGACTGTAAATGTATAGTCCTTTGATTGAGAAGCCGCAGTGCAGTATCTACTTGTGATTACAGTTTTCTGCATCTCCCCACTGTAATTAGTGATAAGAAAATGACATGGTTTTTGGTTGTTTTGATTTCCTTTGGATGGGAGGGGGGGGAGAAGTGGGGGGAGCCAGAATAAGTTTGAGTCTCCAGGACCTTTGATTATCTGAGGACTCCTCTTTCCTATACATGGCAGCTAACAAAGCATTTGCTATACTACAAAGCACATGCTACTCTGAAGGTTTTTTCATTAAAAGCAAATAAAGTAATAGCAACCCAATTTTTCCAATGATGGTGAACATTCTGCATGACATAGTTATCCTTTTGCTTCATTATTAATCCCAAAAAAATTAGTAGAAGGGAAACATTTCTAACAAAGAACTGTGTACAAAATTATCCATTTGGCTGAATTTCCCAACACGGTGATGTGCTAGAATGCCTTTGGATCTAATTTTTCAAGGCAAAAAAGACCACACATGTCAAATAAAGCATCAACAAAGATTCTAGTTTCTATCATACTTGGGGTTTTTTTTGAGAATAATCTCTAGGTCCATGATGCGTTTTTCATTTTTAAAAGATATTTTTAATTCTCTTAAAATTAGATAAGAGAGTGGAAAAGCAATCAACAAAACTCCAAACTGTGTAGGTTATTTCCAATTTCAGGCAACAAAGCACCTAGTTTATACAAAACATCTCATACATTTAAGTAAATCCCAAGTAATCCTCTTCCAAATATATGCCCAATAACTGACTGAAGAAATACAAGTAGAACACATATGTCACAGCCACAGCTCCACAGCAGCACTTTTTCTTATTACAAGAATCACTGCTGGACAGATGCATTTAGTACTGGTCCACATTCGCATTTCTTTCCATAAATGGTTAGGGCAAACTGCTTGCATTCAAGACAGAAGTTCTGTTTGAATTAGGAGAACACCCGTACATGCACTTTAAAGAATGTACTAATCCAAACAAATAGGTCCCAGACACAGGACAGCAGTCTTCACTCTTCCAAAAGTAAGTTCTTTTTACGTATCTCAATTCAAACTGAAACAAGTCAAGTAGGAATTCTGCTTCTTAGGTATTCAAGCACAGCAGCTGTTCCCTTGGCAAGAATGGCTGCTCGAGGAGTCCGGAAAGGATTGCCTTCTAGCAAAAGTGCCCTAGTAGAAGGACCAGAAACCAATTAGAATGACTGTTCATAAGATCATGTGTACAAAACCCTTGGGCATGAATTAAAAATAGCCTTCTCTGTAAATAGTATTCCTTCAGCAATATTCAAAGGAAAGCTGTGGAGTGAGAGATACAATTTTTTAAAATTTCCTTAACCCCTCGTAGCCAAATAATATAAAAATAAGGTAAGCCATCTGATAGTGACAACTGAACTGCAGGACTGAATTTTCAGAAGCCTTCCATGACTTCATTAGACCTTGTAAATACTGTTATCAGACAATCAAGCCTCTTTTAACTTTTACTGATTAATATATAAATTGCTGCCACCATACCCCAGTATTTGTTTTATCACTATCACAAAACAAAATAAGATAAACAAGTATGAGAGCAGCCTCTCCGCCAAACTGGGAAACTTAGGATCTCACTTACAAACCAACAGACTAGAACTACATCATAGGGGGCACTCACTTTCCCATATGGTAAGGAAGATCAAATGTTCAAACATTCTCCCACGTTTAATCAGTGTAGAGTTTCCAACAGATGCACGGTCTTCCACCCATGGAACACAACTTTTGTGGCTCCTGACTCCTGCCACAGCCTGGAAGAAATTCCTGGCTGTCATGAGAGGAGGAAGCTGCAAAAATCATACTCCGTAGTCATTGCATAGGTGGAAATGCTGAACTGAATCCAATATGGTATGTTGAACCTGTACTAAAAGAAATGCAGAAGGGGCTTGCTCTCATATTTAATGGATAATGAAGTCCCTGGGTGAAGGAGGGTAAAATAGTTGCCCTGAAAGTACCGGCTTCTCTAAATGTATTGGTCCTACATCAGTCACAGACTGAAAGGGTGGCGATACTTATTCTGGAGTCTTTCTCCTTCACAGCAATCCCTACTCCAATGATTTCCAGCACTGACTGCATTGGCCTGATATGAGATGCTGCAGAGTGTTTGGCTATCTTGCTGGTGTACTGGCCATCTAGTGCATCGGCAAATACCCTGTTGGGCCTGCTAGAGGTTGTGTCAAGCTGAGCACTGAGGTTCCCCAGATTGATTATTTGGGGTGGACTTCAATGTCCCTGCTGATGCAGCCTCTTCTTTGCAGGCTTCAGACCCAGTGTCTCCCATGGCTACCTTGGGACTCTCAATTTGTGCCAAGACCTTCCTGCCAATGTTGACACAGTGAATGAACTGAAGGCCTTTACTGGACCAGTGTGTCAGACCACTTCAGTCGACTCTCACTGGCTGATGGGGACAGAATCCTTGCTGCTATGAAGCCAACCACTTGCCTCTTGGACCTGTACCCATCATGGTTGGTTAAGGCTGGAGATGATAGAATACAGGCCCACCTAGTGGATATTATCTAACTGTCCCTGAATTCAAGTGGCCTTCCCAGGGAGTTTGAAAGAGACAGTGGAGAGGCTATTTTTTTTTTTAAAAAATCTTTGGATCTTTGAAACCAATCCAACTATTGCCTAGTATTGAATCTCTCATTTTTGGATTAGGCAGTTGAAAGAGGGCAGTGGAACAGCTTGGTTTTTCTGGAAGTAACAGCAGCACTAGACCCATTTCAGTCTGGTTTACAGCCTGGCCATGGGATGGAGACTGTACTAGTCGACAGACAATCTTTGTAGACTGCTGGATAAAGGTAGGTCATTGCCACTGTTACTGCTTGATCTCACAGCAGCATTTGACGCTACTGACCCGCTGCCTCACCGATTTTGGTATATGTGGAACAATCTTAAAGTGGCTGGTCCAATGTCTGGAGGCTGACAGACAGAAGGTAGTGCTTGGGGGAGGGTCTCTTCATGACACCCTTTGGCATGTGCAGTCCCTCAGGAGGCGATCCTCTACCCAAAGTTATTTAATATCTATATGCAGCCCTTGCCCAGCTAGTCTGGAGTTTCAGACCAAGTTGTCATCAGTATGCAGATGACACCCAGCTATATCTGTTGATGGACAGCCACCAGGACACACATCAGGCAGTTATCCAGAGGCCTTGGTGAAATGGTTGAAACATCCTCTGGCTGGGCCAGGGAGATGTGGGTTTGAATCACCAGCTTCTGACTTTGGATGGGGTGAGATTAACATCAGCACCAACTATCAGGAGGTGGGGAGGGGGGCATGATTCTGATCACTAATACAAGACACTAATAAAGCCAGAGTGGTGTTTTTCCATCTTCACCAGGCTAGGTAACTGCTGCCCTACTTGTCCCATCCTGATCTAGCAACAGTGGTCCATGCAATGCTCATCTCCAGGTTAGACTACTGTAACTCTATGCAGGGCTATCCTTGGGCCTGCTTCAGAAACTTCAGCTGTTGGTGGCAAGGGTCTTTACAGGGACTCCATGTACAACACATACACAACCAGTGTTCCATCAGCTGCAGTGGCTCTGGGTGGAGTACTTAATCAGATTCAAGGTTTTGGTATTAACCTTTGTACCTGTGGGACCATCTCTCCTGATATACCTCACAAAGACTATGTAAATAGTCTTTTCAAAATTATGGCCAAATAGGTATAAAAATACATAAAATAAATGTTTCAATTACAAATATTTATAACGTTTCATTACAGCATTTCCTGCAATTAAAAAAGAACTGTACAGCTTTTAATGAAAATATTCTATATACAAGCATATGTTGTCCAACAACTGCCATGTTAAGATACCTGAGATTGATACAAGTCCCAAGTTCTGGGGGTACTTGCAATAAATCGTTATTCTGAAGATCTAGGGTAACAAGCCTGTCCATCTTCTTTATTTGGAGAGGGTCAAGAGATCCAACCTGATTATTAGCAAGGAGGATTGTTTCAAGAGTTGGGATACGATAGAGGACATCTGGTAATACTTTAAACCTATGAACAAAACCCACATGTGTGTCATAAATATTTATACAAGTAAAATGCTAAGACAAAAGAGATAAAGAATCTATAACCAACTTCAGAAAAGGATTCCAAACTATATAGAAAGAAAATACTCTTCTGCCTCACAAGTTGAACATGATTGCATGCCTCATAACGGCAATTTACTTCAGAGAAAATGACACCAACATGCAAAAGTTCTGTACAAACATGCTACTAATTCTTCTTAGGAAACACATGACATAAGCACAGCCTCTGCATTCATCTGCTAAATTCCCAGCAGCTACAAAGTTGCTGGGAGTTGACTGACTCTACTGGACCCTTTAGAGAACCCATTCATATAGACAACATTTATAATAGAAAGAGAGAGCAAATTGGGGAGAGTCTGTGTCCCAAGGGCAGAGCATCTGTTTAGCATGCAGAATGTCTACGGTTCAATCCCTGGAATCTCCAGTTTAAAAGGAACAGGTAGTAGATGACGTGGAAGACCTCTGCCTGAGACCCTGGAGAGCTGCTGCCAGTATGAGTAGACAATACTGATCATAATAAACTGATGGTCAGGAAGGCAGCTTCAGAGTATGAATACTACAAAAAATCGTTTAAGCCTTCTGAAAGACACACAAAAATCACCACTTCACTGAAATGAACTCACTGTGTAATTGACATAAATGATATAAACAAGTTGACTGTTCAAGACTATTTGAAAACTGATAACATACACAGGTGATCTGGTGTAGTGGTGAGAAAAACAGCATTTTAGCAACTGTAAAGGGAACATTGCATTCCAGTATCTATGAACAGGGGCTTCTAGTTTTATAGCACAGCTGGTTCATAGAATCAGAAACATCCTACAGATTTCCACCCTCAATATGTTATTGCTTACAATGGCAAGCCATGTGGGTGAATTCCTTAAACATACTTGGTATGCCAGGATGTCAGGGACTGTCCAAGTGATTTTGTTTCCTGAACTTAATAAATAGGAAGGCAGAAAGTCCTTCAAACAAAGCAAAATACCAACTTATTTAGCACTCTTATTGACATCCTAGCAAGAACATTTACCTGTTAAAAGCAAGGTTTATTATTTGAAGTCTTGCCAGTGTTTCCATTTCATCAGGCAAAGACGTCAAAATGTTGTTTCTAAATTGTAAAATAAAGCAATTGTTATTCAAACCATTTTTCACTACTCAGAATTTGAACAGTGGAATGAAGACCACTTTACCATGTCTACTGTCTTACATGGCTATCGGAATAGAGTAGAAAATTATACATTCTGCATCTGCACTATCCAGTGTGATGCATATACCTGAATACAAACAGAATTAACATGAATATAATTGTACCTACAAATATAATATATAAAGTTATATCTTAATTTAATCCATGGTTCCATGTTCTTCTTACTATTGGTTGGAAGGTGGGTCAACAACACGTATGAAGTCTTTATGCAGAAGCACCTTTTTTGTCACTGTTTAAAACAGGACTATGGACCAGATGCTCTGTTCTAGCATTGCTGCTCTTATATTCTTATCACATACTAGCATGGCCTGGCCACGCGTTGCTGTGGCTTATTGTGGTGAAATGGGAAAGGAACAGTAGCAACAAATCAATTGCAGAGGCCAGCAGTACGTGCTCATGCAAACACGCAGCCTGATACTGTGCGATGTCAGTGATGTGTGTGCCCGCATTTTGGGGGGGGGGGGGGGGTCCCCCCCCAACAACCCCCCCCCCCCCCCAGGGAAGGACCCCCCTCCCCCCCCCAAAACCCCACCCCCCCCCCCCACCACCCACCCCCCCCCCCGCCCCCCCCCCCCACCACCCCCCCCCCAAGTGATGTGTGTGCCCGCATTTTGGGGGGGGGGGGGATGGAAAGGCACCCCACCCACACATCTAGGCTGGCTAGTCATGATCTTTTACCTGGGAGTAAGTTTGGTTGGTGGCAATGGGTGTCGCTTCTGAGGAAACCCTCTGAGGGGCGCGACGCAGCCATTCAAAGTATGTCACGGTTGCTGTACCGAGCTTACTCCTGAGTAATGCGTGCCTGGTTTTTTTAACTGTAACTGCAGTATTCAGTGAATCTAGGGTGCCTGGCCCCTCCCTCCCGTCCCTTGCATGTCACCCCTCACTCTCTTCCCTCCTTCCCTCCCCTTTCCCTCCGCTAGGGTGGGTGGGTCATATCAAGATGCTGGGCCCCCTGCCTCCCCTCCCTTGCATGCCACCCCTCACTCTCTCCCCTCTCTCACTTCTCTTCCCTTGCATGCTACCCCTCCCTTCCCTCTCCCTCGTGTGTATGCGTGTGCATGTGTTTCACTTCCACTCGAGTGACTGCCTATGTACTGTTTTCACTGCTCATATCTGGCCATCTGAGTGAACATTCTAAGCAGCACGAACATTCTAAGGGTGACAGTTACACACAGGCATCTGCATATCCTTCACCATGGAGCGCCAGGAAAAATGCGTTTTACCTGGGCCAGGTGTGAAATTTCAGGTATGTGAACATCTAAAAACACTCTCACCTGGCTGACTAAAGTGGCTAGGAATTTTCAGAGGAATTGGCCCAGCAGTTACTGAGTTATACTACCATCAACAAAAACGCTGTTAGCTTTTTATATATATAGATATCCACTACATAAACAGATGATACAAAGTGTCACCTGCCAATGGATTCTAGCTGCATAAAATGTGTATGTTGATTCAATAGATATGTTTGTATACTTGTGGGAATATGTCATTTCCTATATGGAAGTGTCAGTTTTTATTCAACCAATGGTAATTTATTGTTAGTATTTAAACCTGAGATCTGAAAAGACTTTAGTGTTTCCCTGATTTAATCAACTGTTTTATTTACTGTCGTGTTTTAACATCACAAAATAGCAACTGAATGCAATTGTAATTGTCTACAATATAAGAAAAACATAGTAACAGTGACGTAAAAGCTAAAGAGCAAACCCATTAAAAGTTAGTTAGCAGCAGAATGTTTCTGAAAATCAGTTAAATCAAACAGCTACAAATACTTGAACCACTTGCCCCCATTTTCCTTCTGAACCACAATTCTTAGCTCACTTTTCAAGATTTATTCCAGGTCGTTCCACAATTCCCTTCTTTCTGTTAACTCCCTGTTCCCAAATCTCTCCTTGGCGTACATGAAATCCCTAAGCTGCCTTCTGAGCCACATGCCCTTTCATTCTCAAATCATTCTCCTCCCACTCCTCCCCCATTCTTTCTTTTTTATTTTATTAAATGTAATACCCCACCCTCCCCAGCCTAAATCAGGCTCCAGGTGGCTTACATATACCATTTTCAATACATCAATAATAAAAACAGATTCCAAAAATAATATATGGTTAAAACCTGTAAAATAAAACAATTCATAAAGATGGAGACCAAAATAGATATCCAAGGGATTCTTAAGCAGTCTAGATTCTAATAATCAGCCCTCTCCTAGTTCCTCAGGTCAGCTCCCTATCCAATAGTCCACCCTACACATAAAGATAGCCACCCAATTCTCCTAACCCCAGCATACCTCCCTTCCTTCTTTCCCAAGTCATCTGTTATTAAAGGAGGGAACCCTTTAAATAGCTCTAAACTTCAACAGATGCCTTTGAAACAACAGTCACCCAACCACTTACCTGAAATCCAAATGTGTCAATCTCTGAAGCATGCACAGCTCCAGGGAAACAGAAGAGAGCTTATTGAAACCAAAACTGATGTCACAGACTGATTCTTTTAGCTCCACAATTCTGCAGACAATTACAAAAAAAAGAGAAATAACTTAGATCCTAAGAGATCTTGGAGATGTTTGCCAAAGCAAGAAGTTCCTGTATTTGGAATCATTTCAAAAGGCCTCTGATTAAACCAGACTACCTTCATCATGTTACAACCATAGATGATTTATTTAGCTATAGCTAATTACCACATGTGAATGCTAAAATTTACTTTCATCGACAAGTCAGTAACAAGATTAATAAAATTGGACAGTCATTGTTAACTAATTCCAAACTCAGGGAGCAAAAAATGAAACATAAAATACAGAGCTGCAATTGTCATTTAGTCCAAACCCCCACACAAAGTGGGAAATTCACAACTACCTGTCACCCACTCCCCGAAGGAAGATAAACCAGGTGGATTTATACATTGCTAACCCATACTTCAGTTCACTGAGTTTTTAAAACAGCACACCTACTAGACTGACTATTCAGCCATGTAGTGGAGGGGGGGCGGGAAATGGTGCCTGAGGCAAAATGACGCCCGGGCACAAAGAGCAGCCAGCTGAAAAAGCAGCCTGGCTGGGCTGCCAGCTGAACTAAGGTAAGTGGGGGAGCAGGGGTGGGGACTCTGAGGGGGGGCTCCATCCCACACACCCCCTTTACCTTAGTTCAGCCAACTGAACAAGCAGCCTGGCTGGATGGCCGCACAGCCCAGCCCAGTCCCGTGGCCTGGCCCACCTGCTCTGGCCCACGGGGCACCCAGCAACAGCCTCCACAGGGCCTGGCCCAGCGATCCAGCCTGGCAGTAGCTTTTGCCAGGCGGGGCGAGGGGTGATTTTCCATCCTCCACGTGACCCCAGGGCACAGCGCCCCCCCCCCCGCCTCATGGTAGCTACACAACTGCAGCCATGTTATATAAAGACCAACTTCCGTTGCTAAATATAACAGGAAAACTACCAGTAATCAACAGCTTAATACTGAAAGACCACCAATAAATAACCTGAAGACATGACATAGTTCTACTGATAAAATTAAGAAGGTTTAGCCTGGATGGGAGGCTATTTTTGAGATCCATGTTTAAGCTGCTTTGAGCACTTTGCAAAAAGAATGGGCAGTAAGTAAAATCTGATTGTTTATCCTCTATTGTATAAGAGTTTGTTGCTGTTCATATTACCATAGTAGGTTGTATTTTATTCAGCATCACATTATACAGTACTGATGAAATAAATCTACTTTGTTACCAAATATCCTTGGAAAACATTTGTAAAGAAATTATCTTTCTAGCACACTGTCAAGATCTGTAAATATAAATACAACTGAAAATGACAAATTTCCTCACAAGACTTGTGCTTTAACCATTTGACTGTATTCAAACTAAAATAACATACTCTTAGTACCTTTCTGGAATTTCAGTCAAATGATTCTTGCTGAAGTTCACAGTGGTTACTGGATTGCTTCCTACTGCGCTGAATACGTCATCTGGAATTACAGCTGCTTGTTTCTCACTGAAGAATATTTTTTAAAACTGCTTTAGTAATGGGTATTGATAAGTATCATTTACTAGACAATCCCTTCTTTGATAAAACATAATCAGAAAGTTAAATCTGCCAGCCAAATCCTCTACTGGAAGACACAGTGAGTCATTCATGTGTCAGGGACAGATTAGACTACTGTAATGCGCTCTGTACGGGTCTGCCCATGAAGGGAATCTGGAAACTGCACATAGTACACAACACTGCAAGAAGGTTTATTTCAGCATAATTAGGCATAATAACTGCATTTTCTACCAATATGCTTTCAGGCACAATTGAAGGTGCTACCTTTGGCCTTTAAAGCTGTAAATCAGGGGTCTGTACCTTATGACTCTGAAGCCAAATGGATCAGCAAGGAACCAAATCAGTAAGGAATCAGAAAAGTAAAACTTGCCATAAGATTTATTCCAGTGCACTAGAACAACTGTGCTGGGTGCTCACATACATATATATTACTCAATGTATACCCCACTTCATAAACGAACTCACAACAATAATTGTTTGGGCTGCAGAATCTTAGGGGACTAGTAATCAACCTTTCAATTATCAGTAATGAAACACTACATTTTTCAATTATTCAACTTACTTACACTAGCTGTTCATTGATTTCCTGTTCTAAAATGTTTTATCTCTCCTTTTTTTTGGTAAACTGATGAAAAATCTCCATTTCAGGTTGTTTTTGATAACCAAGGCTGTTGGTTATGAATGGATTCTGCTGACCTTAGACAGTTCTGTGCCCCAGGTTTTTTTAAAAAAAATCTGATTGATATAGTATTTTACTTTCTGTAAAGTGCTCTGAAATTTTTGGATGAAAAGCATAATCACCATTTTGTAGGTAAGTAAAACAAACATATAGAGAGACTAACAGGAAAGCTGCTGGACATTCATAATTCTCTCTGAAGGATGCCTTCCCATTTATACTCAAATATGAAACAGATTAAGGCTGATCCCATCACAATATCCAGAAAAATTGTTTGAGAAGGAAAAGAAAAGTGAGTATTCATTTCTAACCTTAGCAACTATAGCTACAGAACAGAATAGCTGTACTGTATAGCTACAGAACAGAGTACTGTATAGAAATTGACTGGTATTAGAGCTGCAACCAGTGCATAAGAAAGCTATTCCTTGAAAGGCTGCTATCTTCACAATTAAATCAATTATCAAAAATTAGAAAATTTGACAAACTTTTTGACTGTATATACTGGAAAGCACTCAAAATGAAAACAATAATCAATACGTTTATAGCAAAGTGATTTGTGATAAGAGAAGTGAGAATCTGTAAGGAGTGTCTCGGATCCCATGGCCTTATACCAGTACTGTTTGATTTGTATCAAGAACAGAAAAATTAAAACTGTTGATAATATTCATTTTCATATGCAGTTTTACAATATTTAATATTCATGTATAGTTTTATAGGTTGATAAGATTAAAATGGACTTGCCTATAATCTAATACTTTTAATGCAGTGATAGCATGCAGGTTGATCTTTGACTGACTTGGAAGAGTCATCGCTGTCACAGACAATTCTCCATTTGAACTAATTTCATCATCATCTAATGAAAACAGAATTATGCATGTTTAATGTTACACACAAATTAGAACTTGCATGCCTTAAAACATAATGAAATGTGGCTAATAGGTTATATTCCTTATTTATACTTCATCCCACAAGAAAACTGGATCATAACATTTACTTTATATAATTTAACACATCACATTTGGAGTCCTATTTTGCAGCAGTGGCATAGTGGTTAAGAGCAGGTGTACTCTAATCTGGAGAACTGGGTTTGATTCCCCCCTCTGCCACTTGAGCTGTGGAGGCTTATCTGTGGAACTAGATTAGCCTGTGCACTCATACACATGCCAGCTGGATGACCTTGGGCTAGTCACTGTTCTTCCAAGCTCTCTCAGCCCCACCCACCTCACAGGGTGTTTGTTGTGAGAGGGGAAGGGAAAGGAGATTGTAAGCCTCTTTGAGTCTCTTTACAGGAGAGAAGGGGGGGGGGGATAAATCCAAACTCCTTTTCTTCTTATGCCTCTTCATTCAGAAATAGGCCACTGAGACCAGATCTCAAAAATCCCAAACCAAACTAAGTGAACATAGTGCTCCAGTAAACTTTCATTGCAAAAATATGGTGCTCACTTGTTCGCCATCTCAAAGCCAAAAAGATTTCACCAAGTTTTCTTCTATTCACCCTTTCTGATGCTTATTTAGTCCTGACTGGCTACTGCTTCAGCATAACTTAATGGTGAAAAGTAGAAATGAACACAGGTAACATTGAAACACCTAGGTAAGAAACAAAGGAGTCCAGATAGAAAACAAAGAAATAAGGTGGTGCATCTTACTATGACAGAAGAAAAGAGGGAGATGTCACCTGTGTTCAAAATTTACTTCAGACCAAAATGCACTGCTATACTTTTCCTTTTGTTTAAAACTGCAAGAACAGAACACAGTGATAGAGCCAGATGAACAGTTTCACAAGCGAAGATTGTTAACTTTACATTAGCTGTGCCTATAATCTTTTTAGGACATTTGAAGCACACTTGTTTGTAACTGAGGTAAGGGTACAAATATATTTTTAAAGGTTATGGCACAACTCTTAATCATCCACAGTCCTTCTGCTAAGACAACATGATCCAGACAGCTGCTTCAGGCATTCCTAAAGTCTTAATTACTTTAGTGAATGGTTGACTTTTTTGTTGAAAAAATCTCATATTACACAAACTACTTTACGCTTCCCTGTAGTATTCCATGCAGTGCTGGGGTGAGGGCAGGGAGAAGTTGTTTATGGAATACACAATCCACAACTCTGATAGAGATTCAGAGACAATTACAATTAGGGATGCCTAAGCACCCACTGGTTTGGCTTACATTTCCACTTGACTGTCATATGTAGGGCTGTTGTGATCAAGTGGCAACTATGTGAACTCCCCCGCCCTCGCCTTTGGGGTGCATTGCCAATTGTGTAAAGAACTAACAGAATTTTTAAAAAATGAAGCTGGTTTACACTGAATCTGAGCAATCAGCGTCGGTGCTATCTACTCGGAGGTATTTTGGGACTTCCAAAATGTGTAACAACTGCTATTACAAGCCTTGAGGTAGGTTTATGTTCACTAACAGACATCACAAAGATTGCAGTCATAAACTTCTCATTGATCATTCTCTAGTTTTGCTTCTTTAGTAAGGACGGATCCATTTAAAGATAAATGGGGAAAAATTATAATAAAGTATCCAGCAAACAGTGCAGGATATTCCTTCCCTGCCATTCTGTTGTAATATCTGCAGAAAGCCTGGGAATTAGTTAAAACAAAGGCTTTGTGATATAAATTACCAGAAGATGCACTCCCAGGCATTTAGATCTTCTTCCTCCTTATACTTGGACTTAAATTTTCCAGTACTTAAGAAATGTACGTTAACAACTCTTAAGTATCCCAAAGTACAGAACAGCTTTTACTTTAGCACATGGCAATGGTTTGTCACTGGCAATACTTGAGGACCATTATAATCAAATCCCATTAAACAACTAATTATGGTGCAGGGGTGTTGGATGTCACTATATTCCATGTCTCATAATTGTTACAAGCAAGCAAGGGATGATGTAATGGCTTTACTCCTGGCCGAAGGTACCAGGCCACTCAGCAAAACACCTAGCTATTGTCCTTCTTGCTGGGAAGAATGTACACACCACAGAAAAAGTTATTTTTTTAAAAATGCAGCCATTGAGATAAAGTCCCAGATGGTGAAATGACTTTTAAAATCAGCAAATTATAATAACTGCTGTGTTTTGTTTTAATGTTTGTTTTTCAAATATCAGTTAACTATGCAATAAATTATTGTTGTTATATGTGTAATACCAAATATAACAAAGTAGAGTTTACTCCTACTGGAAGCTGATCTCCAGGGTTGTAGGCAGAGTCTTTCACATCACCTACTGTCTGATCATTTTTGACTGGAGATGCCAGGGATTGAACCTCAGATCTTCTGCTTGCCAAGCAGCTGCTCTACCATGCCCTTTCTAAGTTGCCCTCTAGATTGCCTTCTCGTGTCATATTTATCTGTGGTTCTTAAGTGACAATGGTTGCCAAACTGTGTCATCTGACAGCCATTTGGGACTTTTCATCCATCTCAGCCCATCCCATTCATTGTAAATATGCATTCAAATATATTTTCTATTGCAAAAATAAAGACTTGCCTTCCATACGGAGAATACACAGATGAAAGAAGAGTGAGGGATCAAACTTCCAATCTTCTAGTCTTGGATAAATTCTCCCCTGCAACTTTTGGGAAGTCTAGCATTTTTTATGAGTGATACACTCAGTTTTCAGGGACTGCTTTATCCAGTATGTTTTGGCTTTAAAAATGGTCACAAGGCAAAGAGAAATGAAGCTCCCTCCACCCCAGTTACTGCACAGCTGTCCACCACACTCAAGTGAGATGACACAGAAGGCAAGGAGGCTTGGCTCATGCATGAGCACAACTGTCAGTCACAGTATGTTTTCCTGTTAAACATTCACTATGAAATCTGTGGCATCCCTAGTTGTGACTATGATGAAACAATTTTATAACTGCAATATTAACATATTTGACCAGATGAGATAGTTACCTTGTATTTTACTTCTCAGGTACTTCAGAATTTCTTGCGTTCCTTTCTAAATTGAAAAAATAAATGCACACAAAATCTTAATAACTGTCACATCTGTTGATACCAAGAGATAGAAATTATTTCAGACAATATGTAAATTATATGTACTTACTTGTAGAACATCCTTTCGGATTGTTCTTAACGGGTTTCCTTCCAATGCTAGGAATTTCAGCTGAGGCAAGTTCCCTAGCTTATAAGGAAGCCTGAAAAAATACAGTTCCTTTCAGAAATTATTCTCAAACAAGAACAAAAGATTTCACAATGTTAAAACCAAGTTAAAATTTCATAATAAATATTCAGGAGGGAATATTTTAAGGGAAAAGAATGTTTTTAATAGTCCATAAAAAAGAGAATAAACCTGTATTTCTTGCTCCAAAGCAAAGAAAGCTGAATATGCCTCCCTGCCAAATGTTATATTAATCTACCTGCTGATATCGTTGTTGGAGAGGTCTAGCCGCTCTAAGCCCTGCAGCAAAGTAATTTCATCAGGCAATGATTTTAGCTTATTATCTCTAAGTTCCAATACACATAAGGAATTCAGATGCTTCAGGTGTTCAGCAGTTAATACTTCAATCTGGTTTTCGCCAACATGTAACTCCTAAAGGAATAAAAAGCAAATGGTCATTAATTTTAGTACAATAAAATTAATGTCAAAGGTAGTACAGAGTAAGCTTAGATAAAGGATTCTCAGCTATCTTTACCACATTTCCTATATGCAGCAAACATTTTATGTCTGTTTCAGCAATCAGCAGCTGCAGAGCATGTAGTAAAATTTCAAGCCTCACTAAAAAAACTGATAATCTTAGTTTTCATTTATTAATGTACTTTATAATCCACTTTTCTCCCAACGAAGACCCCAAAGGACCTACAATATTTTATTGTCATAACAACTCTGTGACAACGTGATGTTGAACAAATCCAAGCATATTTTCTGAGAAGGATTTTGGGAGTCCCGAATAGTGTCACCTATCCAACTTTATGTCTCGAAGTTGGCCTCTCATATGTGGAAACAGAAGCTTGGATTGCCACCATAAAGTATTGGCTCAAAATACATTTTAGATCACTTGCAGGTGATATAAACTCAAACCTTTTGAAAGACAACTTTCAATTCTACTGGTTCAAAGTCATTGAGAACAAAATCAGAACCATAGGATTTGATTTGGACAATGTTGGGACTGATAGTGAACTGCATATTTTCAATCAGATCCGCGAAAGACTGAGGGATCTGGAACATCATCGTTTCTATCCAACAAAGCTGACTGCATAAGCTCTCCCGGGCCCTCGAATACAACCACTGCTACAAGAGCAAGAGCTAAATATCTCTCATCTCTGTTATCCATTTAACCAACGCCGTTGCAGACCATGCTAACACTCAATATTTTCCCATCAGCGAAAACCCTATATAGGAGATACCTCCTAGATCCCTTAAATATTCTAGAGACTATGCCGCTAGCGGATGTGGATTCATAGAAACCATAACCTTCCATGATTCTTCTGGAATGCTGTCTTCACAGTAACCTGCACATGATTTGAATTCACCCCTCTGCTGTTTCCAAGAGACTTGGAGCACTCCAAGTTCCAGGCCACTCGCTTTCTGCTAAGTGACTGTAATCCTTCGATCACCTTGGCAGTGGCTAAATTCTTGGAAAGCATTTTAAACACCCGTATTTAAATTAAATTAAATTAAAAGTTTTCTCTTTTAAATGGAAATAATTTATATGCCATTAAAGGTTAAAATGAAATGAAATGAAACAACTCTGTGACATAGGGTAGGCTGAGTATGTACTTGGCTGAAGGTTACCCAGTGAGTTTCCATGGCAGAGCAAGGATTCGATCTTGGGTGTCCCAGATCTAAATCTGACATTCTAATCCTGACATCTCATTGGTTCTCTTTCAAAAGTTTCAATCATATTCTGGAGAAGCCTTGAACACAAAAAAATTTTTGGAATTACTCCCCAGAAATTCTATCCTGCTACTTATCTGGACCAACTGGAAAATTATAAACTTAGATGGGTTGTGACCAGAGCAAAATGTAATTCCTTCCCCTCAGCTTTACTCTAAGGTAGTTTTTCTAATATCGCTCATCTTGAGCAATGCTGCCTCTTCTGTCTCCATATACCTGACTTGCTTGCTCATGTCTTGCTTTACTGCCCTAAACATAATAATCTTAGCTCTAACCTGGTTGCATTATTTCCTCTAGGATTTGCATCTCTTCCAGACAAAATAAAAATGATTAAGTTACCGAATAACAATCCTGAGGTAGTGAAATATATCCCAGCTTTACACACAATCTTAATACATGTTTGCATGTCCCGTAACAATGCCCTTTAAACTGGGAAACTTTGCTTTAGTTTTAACTGTTTTGGTTTTTTCCTAATGCCTATTAAAGGTTTCTGAAATCTGAAATCTACTGCCACACAATCATCAAATTAATTCACAATGAACATATCTTACCTTTAATAATTTACAGGAAGGAAGGTCAGGGAGGCAATGTAATTTATTTCTCCTTAGATAAAGTTGTTCTAATGAAGCCATATGGGCCAGCTCGGGGGGTATAGTTTCCAAATAGTTTTTAGTGCAATCAGGATTGTCTTAAATCTATAGAAAAGGTCAAGTGTAACATCAGAACAAGTCCAATAAGGTAGTTTTGCTAAAGACAAAAAAAATAATATACCAATTTAAACTACTTCTACCGTACTATGGGGCCATTCTGCACAGCACAAAAAAGACGTCTGTGGGACATCTTAAAAAGTGACAATTGCTTCACTCCACACACCCATAATACGACTTCTGGGGTCCATCTTAAAGAGAGACAGCTTCTGGTGTGTTTTCCAGACAGCAAAGGTATCAGATGGAAAAAGAGACTTTTCCCCGCTTAACCTTTTTACTCTCTGTTCAGTTTTACCCTCACCTTGCATCTGACATTTTGTATGCCTGCTGAAGGAATTATCCCTGTCATCATTTGCTGAAGGTTGTCCCAGAATGTTTGCTCTACAGGTTCCAATCCTGGATGCCTTTTCAGCCCAAAAAGTACATAGTTGTTCTCAGCTTGTCCTGCCAATTCTGCCAATATATACAGATACTTAGGCACATTCAAGCACCAAAGGGTTAACATGGAACTCTATGTGGTTGGCTGGAGAGAACTGTAGAGCGTTCTAAGCCAGAGCACTGAGAGTTTTGAAAGGGGGAACTGATTTGAATGCCAAAGTGAACAGTTGTTCTCTGGAGGCTGAGGGCCAGTTCTAAGTGAGCTGAGCTACTCTGATTAAGCGCTAGGAAGGACAGATTTAAGTTAGGGAATCTGTGCCAAGGTCCCGGAGTTAACCATAACACAGTAACACTAATCACATAACACAGTAACACTAATCACAGCCAAATCACACTTGTGGTTTGGCTGATTTTCTCTGAGGAGATCCCACACAGAATTATGGCAGTGAAGTTTCTGAAGGCGATTTAGTTGGCAACTAGGATTGGGTTTCCTGGAGGAAAGCCGCACATTCTTCTCTGATAAGCACCGTGTGAGACAGACACTCTAGAGAAGAGACTGTCTTAGAATTATTATTTGAGGAACTGTGTAGGTTATTCTTACCTGAGGGTAGAAATTAAGGTTCTCTAAGAACATTAACTAGCATCCATACAGAGCTGCTAATCTTTCTGTCTGTGAAGTGCCCCAGTTGAACAACTAAAGACTATTACTGTTTAATTTAATTTATAAAAGTGGGAGAACGCAAAGTAGATATACAAGGTCTAAATTACCACATGCACACTACTGCATTGCACAATGACAAACAAAAGGGTTGCTCAGTCAGAGAATAACTGACAATTAGAATTTTGGAGGGAAAATCTCAGAGCACAAGACAGTAGGAAGGGGCTTAAGGGCATCTAATGACCTTCCCTCTCATCATATGAGGCCATATTGATAAGGAAGTTCTGAACATTCCTTTGCTTAATTCAAAAGGATTGAAAAACAGTTAATTGTAAAAGGTAACTTTTTCCTGCCATCTCAATTTTACAGGAATTTCCCCCCCTGCTGTACAGTTCATATTTAATGCCCCTGCAACTTAGAGCCTGGGTACATGTGTGGGTCTTTTCCAAAATGATCACAAGTAAAACTTGTTATAGGGACATACTGGCTCTCTTAGGCCACTGGTATGATTTATAACATTGCCCATTTTGGCTATAAAAAGCTCCTTAAAGGAATTACTATGGCACTGTACTCAAATAAAATTTTAGAAAACTTATTACTTAGAAAAAAGAGATTGTTAGCAGTGTTGCTTAGGGCATATAAATGTCAGGCATGTATTTTGTATATGTTTTTCAACAGTATATAGGAAATACTCGAGCATTAATGAAACAGTGCGATGTATGAGACTATAAGAATCTAAAATAACTCTGTGATGTTCTTTGAAAAATATTATTTGAAACATTTATTTTAGCATTTCTAGCAAATCTGTTCCCAGCTGGATGCATATAGCAATTTATTGGGGAAAAACAACTGTACTGTTACCATGTCAACTGCTTCCAAAGCATCTAGAGTCTAGACTATTATGCTATATCTAAACAGACACAGAGGCATTTTAGAATGCGAGCTTTCAAACATATTGGACAATATTTGCCATATAAAGGAATGATTTTTTTATAGTTGCATAATTTTGAATTTTACCAGAATAAAAAACAAGACAACAAAAGTACTAGTGATCTTCAAGGCATACTTAAGAATCCCCTTACTTTTCATTGCACTGATCTCTGTTGGAAGACTTCTTAGCTGATTACAAGCCAGGTTGAGACGCACCAAGCTGGTAAGAGAAGCAAAACTCACAGGAATGCTAGCAATATGGTTATTTGAAATATCCTATATAGAAAGAGAGGAAAGACAATTGCTTAAGAATTTATAAAATAAATTAGATCAATTTCTAAATGAAAACTTGAGATTGTTTACAAGCAGCACAAATGTACTTGAACTAGCAATACCATTGAAACACTCATTAGGGAAACTACACCAAATTAAGCAGTTCATAAACTTTGCTATTAATTGATTAGTGGCCCCATCCAAAGGGGGGGGGGGATCTGCCTGTGGAAGCAGTGCATGGCTGTGCCAGCGGATGTACCCTTCCCAAGGCACTTACCCCAGCAGAAGGGCAAAACAGTCAGTGAACAGTTGCTGCAGCCCTCCCTGGCACTGGGACATGGCTGGGGGAGGAACCGACTTTAGCCGGCTCCCTCTCAGTCATTTGCCCCATTGTTCTCATGGATGGGACAGCTGACTTACACCACCCAAAATGTGATGTACATCTATTCTGCCCAACAGGGGCTTCCTGGCAGCAAGGACGCTTTTTGGTTTTTTAAGCCTCCCCATGCCACCACTACAGAAGGGAAGGTGTTCACTGGCACATCAAGCACCCTTGCCCACTTCCCATGAGTTTGGACGGGCCGTCTCGCTCCCTTTTAGAGCTCTGGCCATGTTATATTCATGTAGCTAGAAACATGTTGCTACATATTAAAGTGTGAAAAACTGCTTTATTCTAGACAAGATATAACTTTTGTTCTTGTTTAGTATGAACTCCACAGTATCTCAGCACTATTGAACAATCAGGAATAGGTACTGATGAATAATGAACTTATCTACTATTTGCCTAGGGACAGACCTATACATTATTTGTAGTTCCCTAGCTACTTTCCCCAAACAATAAAAAAAGAGAATGCAACCCTGGGAGTACAATTAAAAAGGGAACAATGGCATGAACACAAAAACTTCTCCCTTGGAGGGTAAAAACTTCAGGGGAGGGGATTTTCACATGGAGGAGAAAAGGAGAGAAACTAAATAAACTTCTCTTCAGCCCAAGTTTTCCTCTTTAAATGACAATCCTGCAGCGACAGGTATTCTGTGAAAAAGATGAGTATGGAACTATAGAATCTCTCTACCAAAAAATGTTACCTAAGTATATTTATTACCCACCACAATTCAATAGGACAATAAATTACAGTTCAAATCTCCTCAATGTATATGTAATCAGAAGTCTTTTTTATTTAACATACTTCATTTCACATTTCAGTTCTATACAGAAGCTATAATTATTAAACAAACTTAAATAAGAACAAGCCTTACTAAGGGGGAAATCCTTTCTACAAAGTGGAGTCTTGCCCCAATTTTTTAGAACTAACTAGCAATCAATAAGCACATCCAGTGAAGAATACATATTTGTATTGTTTAAAAGCGTTTGAAAATCTTCCTCATTACAAGTCCCTGAGTAAGATGCGACAGGTCTTATGGATTGGAATCTTCTTAAATAATAAGAACCAAAAGGCAGGAGTAAATTAATTATTCTAATAATGAATAGCAAGAACAATAATAGTTCACAAAGATTTTTATTAGGACCACAAACAATTAACCAACTCATAAGGTATCTGAAACCAGAGGTGAGTAGTGAGGTACCCAAGATCGATGTTACCCAATTATTCCTAACAGCAAAGTTTGAAGCAGAATGTAAAAAAAGCTTCAAGGAGATCATGAGGCTGCATAAAATATTGTTCTGCAGCTTGAGACCACTATTCAATGCAGTTCTTCTCTACTTAGTGCAGCATCTTTCATCAGTTGTTAAAAAAATAGATTCCTTGAAGTTTTACAGAACTGATATGCTAATAACTAATAATAGTAGTAACTATCACCAGAAGAAAAAGGCATAGAAAAGCTTTCTACTTACTAACTCTTCCAAGCTCACGAGATGTCCAAATTCATCTGGCAAGTGACTCAATTCATTGTGCTCCAGAAGCAGACTCCTCAAATGATTTAACTGGGTCAGCTCATGTGGTATATCTTTCAGTTTATTATGACTATTCATAATATAAGAATTCAGCATTACAACCAATCTATCAATTTATTATTGTCATTGACCAGATTCTATCAAATACATATATATTCAAAACTTCAAAATTTCAGCAAATGAGAGCACCAGATTTAATTAAAATGGGCCGAGTTTAAAACTATTAAACTTATTTTTTCTTCATTTTGAACAAAATGATTCTTAAACTAAGCCAAAATAATGTTATAGCTATTTTTTAGCTTTAGGAGTATCTTGTTCAAAATGAGGAAAATCTCTAAGAGTTTAATAGTTTTAAGCTCGACCATTGGATTAAATTGATGTTTACTGCATTATACACATTATGCGAATTTGATACATAAAAGTTATTACCAGATGGCAACCCACCTTGAAGTTTGAAGATTTTCATGAGAAAGAAGTTTCTCAAGCCATAGTTTTTCAAGGCAAGCTGGGTTTTTTATTTACCAAAGGATATATAATCTTAGCTCACATTCCATTATAGAAAGGGCAATGGAAGAAAACATGCATCAGGGACTCTACTTCTAGTGTGCTTGGACAATTCCTCCGTTGGGGGGATTTTTTTACATCTATCTTCAAAAACTGTAAACTGCAGAGCAGAGCATCTGGCTAAGAAAAATGCTCTTATATGACTACTAATTTCAAGCGATGAGAGATAGGCAGCTGGAGCCAAAATGCAACTGCTGGGGATAGTAGCTGGACGTTTTGGTGCTGCTGGGGTCTGATACTCAATGTCTTTCACGCTCTGTTTAATAATTCGTCTTGCTTGTGCTCTACCCAATTCCAATAAGGCCTGTGGAAAGAAACCTGTTGTCTACAGACAGTTTCAGATGGCCACAAGCTAACTTGACTGGAAGCTATCTTGTGGAATCATAGGGAGGAGGCTAGAAGTACATATTTGTTCTAAGGCAGCCTTGCAAGCAACACCACAAACATTATTAGCTCACAGAATTTTTTCTAGGCTGTCTGGCTTCACATACCTACACTATTGACCCATGCTCCCTCAAATGCAAGTTTCATATCATCAATTAGTCTTACTTACTAAAAACATAATTAAAGCCTTCAGTAATTTGAGAGACATCGATATTCTTGAATAAATTAATTTATAAAGACTCTTCTCATCTAGAAATCCTTTAGAGAGATGTAGGGAGTGGTGTCCCCCAAGGATCCATTTTGGGACCAGTGCTCTTTAACATATTCACAAATGTCCTGGAAGTAGGGTGGGAAGCATGGTGGCCAAGTTTGCAGATGATACCAAATTATGTAGGGTGGTGAAAACCACAAAGGATTGAGAAGAGCTCCAAAGCGACCTTGATAAATTAGGTGAGTGGGCTAAGAAATTATGGCAAATGCAGTTCAATGTAGCAAAATGTAAAGTGATGCACACTTAGGGGGCCAAAAAAATCCAAAACTTCACATTAAGACGCCATAAGGTCAGTGTGCTATCAGTCACAGACCAGGGGGGAAACCTGATTTAGGCGCCTTAGGCTGATAGTTCCATGGGAATGTCAACTCAATGCATGGCAGCTGTGAAAAAAAGGCAAACTCTATGCTGGGGATACTCAGGAAAGGAGTTGACAATCCAACCGCAAGGCTTGTCATGCCCTTATATAAAACAGTGAGATGCCACCGCACTTGGAGTACATGTGTTCAGTTTCTGGTAACGCCACATCTCAAAAAAGGATATCAAGAGACAGAAAAAGAAGAAGCGCAGAGAAGGCAACCTTGCAGATGATTGAAGGATTGGAGCACCTTCCTTATATGAGGAGAGGCTGCAGCGTTTGGGACTCTTTAGTTTGAGACGAGACGCCTGAGGCGTGATATGATTGAACTCTATAAAATTATGCACGCGGTAGAAATGCTGACAGAGAGAAATTTTTTTCTCTTTCTCACAATACTCAGAACCAGGGGGCATCCATTAGAAAATGCTGGGGGGGGGAAGAATTAGCACTAATTAAAGGAAACACTTCTTCTTGACACGCTAACATGATTGGTGTTTGGAATATGCTGCCACAGGAGGGTGGTGATGGCCACTAACCTGGATAGCTTTAAAAAAGGGCTTGGACAGATTTATGGAGGAGAAGTCGATCTATGGCTACCAATCTTGATCCTCCTTGATCTCAGATTGCAAATGCCTTAGCAGACCAGGCGCTCAGGAGCAGCAGCAGCAGAAGGCCAGTGCTTTCACATCCTGCATGTGAGCTCCCAAAGGCACCTGGTGGGCCACTGCGAGTAGCAGAGCGCTGGACTAGATGGACTCTGGTCTGATCCAGCAGGCTAGTTCTTATGTTCTTTATATGCCTCAGTTAAAAAGCTGAATTTTAAAGTAAGCAACTGAAGCAAAGGAATGCATTCTCATAGTATGATCATAAAGAACTATGAAACCTCTTCAGTTACAATGCACAGTGCTTTTCAATAGGAACCTGTTCTTAAAAAACAAGTTTTAACATGCCAAGGTTATAGAAAAAAGAAAATAATCTGCAAAATGTCACAGAAATTACTTCATGAAAAATTGCACATTTTTCATGAAATAGTTTTCACACTGTACTACAACTCTGCTAGAAAAAGACCAAACAGTTTTTATCTTACCAGACCAGAATTGTTAAAACAAAAAACACACTTGGGTGCTGTGTGGTTTCCGGGCTGTATGGCCGTGTTCTAGCAGCATTCTCTCCTGACGTTTCGCCTGCATCTGTGGCTGGCATCTTCAGAGGATCATGCCAGCCACAGATGCAGGCGAAACGTCAGGAGAGAATGCTGCTAGAACACGGCCATACAGCCCGGAAACCACACAGCACCCAAGTGATTCCGGCCGTGAAAGCCTTCGACAATACAAAAAACACACTGACTTCAGAAGTTACTGTTTCATTAGAGATAAAAACCTGCATATTGAAAAGTTCCCATCTACTCGATCAACATTGTCTGTGAGAAGTTTGTACAATCATGTTTACCTCACATTAAGTTTCTGAAGATTTTCCAGTGATCCTATAGCAGCAGGAAGACATGTCAGTTGATTGTCATGTACCTGAAAACAAGAAAGAAATATAAAATGTGATCAAGCACTGGAGATTTTTAATCAACAGCAGTAGGGTCACTCATCTGATCTTTACTTTGGAAGTTCAGAAACATAATTAAAGATGGCAGGACATTTCTTCCCCAAGAGAATATCAACATTCTACAACACTCCAAAGTACAAAAAGGCTTAGGGAATAATATTATTAAGCCACTGTAAAATATATCAAACCAGAACTACTGTATTTTATAGGGTATACTTTTCTAGGATCCATCCTTGGATCTGAGAGTTTCACAAATGGATTTCCCAGAGGTCCAGAGGGCTCAATTAAGATTGTGACCATGGCACATGGAAAGAAGGGACAAGTCTACCTCGCATACATAATTTTCTATAACCTGAAAGAGCCCTGAGACTATTTTCCTGTTGGGGTAAATTAACATGTACTGATACGGCTGAGAGTGTACTGCAGGTAATTTTGACCTGGACAAACAACTTCCTGGAATCATTTCAGATTAGTAGAACAGTGCTGGGGATGGTGGTGGAGGAGGAGAATAAGCTATTCTGGACACCTAGGAATTGAGTACCCAACTCCCAGACATCATCTACTGACCAGATCTGAAAACAAACCTGAAAAAAGTATAATGCACATTTAGGCCCATTGATTTAAACATTTCTTCAGCCTTTCCCATTATAGCACACTAATGCATGAAACTAAAAGATAAGAGGAAAAGGGAGGAGGAAAGAAGTCATGTTCACTAGGAATAGTATGTCCAGATGCACAGCAGTACACTCTAAAACAAGTAGCCATTGAAAGGAAACTCCACTACAATGCATCTTGACACAACCTTTTAACTGAAAGAGGCCAATATATACAGTTCTAAGATCTCAGTTTCATTTCAGTGGAAGTGAGACTCAGAACTGTTCTTGGAATTCTTAAGTCCGCTAATCCTTTCGTTCTTGAAAAACCAATTCTAGAGATTACATCTTCACATAGCCTTCCTTCCAGGGTGCTTAAAAAGCATTACAGATGTTAAGGCCCAGACTCAGAGGGAAAAAAAATTCTCAACCCTCCAACCTTTTTTTATACAATTTTTCTGAAAGAAAAATCAGAAATTATGGGGAGTACTGAAAAAGCTCCTATGAAATATTTTCTTTTTTTGAATGGAAACTGAATCTTCTTGAAGGGAGCATGCAGGGCTTTCATTGCTTTTCAACAGTCACATGGGTTCTGTTGTCCTTCTGACCTGACATGGCTAACCTTTTCATCCTTCCCTCAAACTATTGTGACACTTTTACTTAAAGGATGGAATACAGGTTATTATCCTACTATGCTGGAGGAGGGAAAGCTCAGAAGGAGATGGGGCAGGAACTGCATCAAAAAGTCTCAGAGCAACTCTGCAAATTTCATTGAAAACTGAGCTCTCTAACAAGATAGCAAATTTAAGGTACATGTGCTAGGACAGGGGTAGGGAACCTGTGGCTCTCCAGATGTTCAGGAACTACAATTCCCATCGGCCATGCTGGCAGGGGCTGATGGGAATTGTAGTTCCTGAACATCTGGAGAGCCGCAGGTTCCCTACCCCTGTGCTAGGAGTTTCAGGTGTATCAGCTTGCACTTTTCTTTCAAGTCTAGAGTATATTTGCAATTTTGCTTGCAGAAAACTAAGGCATTCATAATTGCTAAATTCTATAAATATGAAAAATATTGCAGTTATATATGCTAAGTTATAAACAAAGCATGTTCTATTGCATTGTAAAATTAGTTTAGATTTGGTAGAACAATATGTATTTCAGATATTTATTTATTAAAACATTAATATCCGCCTTTGCTCAAAATTTCAAACCCCCCCCCATTTCCTCTTTTTTTCAGAAAACAAAACACAAAAAGTTCTCCCATGGCTTCAAAATTTCCATATATTTTAACATCTCTACACAGCATATATAGTTTTTACTATCAACATTCCCCACCCCACTGTAGTCTTGGTTCCACTCCAGGCCCCAACGAAGTAGACGGCAGATCGCCGGAGATTTCATCTTTGGTGGAGAGAGCTGTAGCAGGGAGCGCTGGATCCCGCGGATTCTGGCAACTCTGTACCGTGTGCTAAGCTCGCCACACTCCTTTATTAGGGTTTCCAATGGGAAGTGTAAAGCGCAGTGACCGGCAGGTGGGAGAAACGAGGAGGGACGGGAGAGGCCCGGAGGTAACTGGAGATCATCATGTGATGCACATGATCTCATTCCAGGGCCTGAAATACGTATGCGGGAGGAAAGCCGTCCATGTCTGGCCCTAATCCTCACCTGAGGGCAAGAGCCCTTTTGTCCTATTGTATGGGACACCTGGTGGCTGCGAGTCAGACAGTTCACGACCCGTGACTCATGGGGGAGCGGGGGTTGGGGGAGCATGTGCGCCCAGAAGGTCCGTAGCCAGCACCCGGCATGCCAGGCGCTCCCTTCACAGGTTCTGCGGGGTTCGCTGAGCTCAACCCCTACATCTCCCGCTTCTTATGTTTTAGGAAGAAGGTCGAACTAGTTAGGGGCAATTTAGGGGGACGCTTGGCCTCCCGGAGCCCGCCAGCTTCCAGTTGGCTGAGATTGTTTGTGCAACATGAGTGGACTTGATTGCGGCAGTGAGGGGAAAGTCAAAAGGCTTCTTTACAAATGTTACAAGCAAAAGCAGACACACATTGAACAAGGCAGATCCGAACAAACAAGTGCCATACAATTAAGCCAATAAAGGAATTGTACAATGAGTACTTAACCATCCTCCCGGCAGCCAGCTCCAAAGGGCTGACCACCAGTGAGGCAACACATCATACCTCAAATTAGATATGACATCTTGTAACTCACGAACTTTCATATGAATCAAATGGGAATTATCAGAGAGATTAAAACAACACATATTACGTACATTCTCACAACCTTGGTGATGCAGTAATAACAAATAATCAATAGCGGCACGATTATCTAAAATCGCTTGACGAAGTTCTTGTTGTTCGGAGGCCAGAGCATCCAGAGCGGTGGAGGTGGAATTGATGGACTTCGCAAGGGCACAGGCGCCAATAGCCCATTGTCGTCTGCGCGTTATAGGTGCGGCGAGTCCGGGGACTCCACCAGGGAGGTTGCGAGGGAAACATACTTTCGGCTTTGGAAAGGAAATGCACCCGGCGTCGCCTCCGGCAGGAAGGAGTCGAAAGGGAAAGAAGCGGACGGCGACGGCGTTTGGGCTCCCGGGGTGGAGCCTGAGGCAGGACGATGGTAAGGCGGCTAAGGCAACAAAGAGTTCTGACAGAAAGGCGAGCGGGGATGTAGTTGAAGGTTCTCTCCCCGCAAGTCCAGAACCAGCCTTTAGGGAGGAGGATGTTCCCATATATGGGGGGAATGTCCTCTATGTGCGTGCAGTTCCAGTTGGCCGAGCCAGTGACTGGGCTCGGGCCGACTTCTTGTCCCGCCACATCAGAAATGCGGGCGCAAGTGTTAGACTCGTGGTTGGCAACAGTCTGGGTGATGAGAGAGAGGGCGCCGGCGGGGAGGGTTTGAACAACGGGTCCCCAATCGGCGCTCATGGAGTACCGGATGGACGAGGCGTTCATGAAAGGGCTCAGGCCCGATTCTTCCAGGAAATCTCCAGGGGCCTTGCAGACAGGGAGTAGGCAGGAGCTTAGCAAGCTTCCCACTCCGAGATACTGGCCCAGGCAGAAGGATGAGACGTTGGCAGCGGCGGCGAACCGCTCCCAGATGTTGACTTGGTTGATCTCCAAAAGGGGGGGTGACCCGAGCGTCACCGGCAAGAGGCAGCAGAGCAGGCAGATGATGGTGACTGCGGAGTTTGCAGTGATGATCGCAAAGATGGCAGCGCAGAGACCCTCGGGTGTCTCGGGGCAGCCTTGCTGTTGCAGCAGCTCTCGAGCCCGGCCGGTCGTTGCCTTGACGTCTCCCCAAGTCATCTGGGTCCTCAAGCCATTCTGGAGCTGGCGGCGGTTCCGCCAGGGCCGCGGGACCGGATCTTCCAGGGAGATCCGTTCCATCTCCGGGATCGGGTTGGTTTCCTTCTGGTGCCATTCCATGGGTTGGTTGGACATGGCGAAGCTGGAATCCACTGGGGACCTGTAGGGAGAAGGATTGAAGCATACCCCCTTCCCCAGGTTATGAGGGGGCCGGGCCCCGCCAAGCTTGGTCTTGGCTCAGGTGGGAGTGGGCCTGAGAGCAGGTTCGAATTGTTCAATTTCAATTCTGCAGGGGGGGCAGGCCATGGAGGCCCCACCTACTCCCCTTTCTTTAGTTTGTTTGGACATAGGACAGGGGGTATAAAGGGCAGGCAACTCCTATAGGGAGTTGGCTTCAAGGACGTCATCAGGGTGCGTTGGAGCGACGGCCCGAGCCCCCAAAGAGAGGGGGGGGCGAGTGGACCGTCGGGGGATTGTGGGTATGCATATCTAATTTGCAGAACAAAAGGACTTTTGGGGGTGCGTTCGGAGAAGGGGATGCATCAGAAGAGCGAGACAATCACACATTTGGGAGCTGGTCTTTGGGACAAAGGACTGGGGGAGGTTCCACCCTGGGGCAGAAATACTTACCGTGATCGCAGGGGTTGAGGCAGACATGGCGTTCAGAATTTGGGATCGAATTTGAGTATCTTGGGGAAATGCCGCCCGCTGAAACCACTCCTTAAGGGGCGGTTTCGGCTAAGCGCCCCGGCGATGGCAACCACAAGCCAAACAGGTTTGTTAGGGGCATAGTGGCGGCAGCCCCTTTTTAACCTGGGGCCTGTCCTGGCAGTGCTGCGGTACCAGGATGGGCCCAGATTTTAAACCAGGGAGGGCCAGCCAGCCAATTGGCCCTCCCGCCTTTGCTGGTTGAAGAAATAGAACAAGTGGGGGGGAAAGGGGAGGGTGTTCCAGAGCGAGGGCTCTGGGGTGGAGGTAGGAAGCGCAGTCAAAGCCGGGGGATGGGGATCTCATTCGTGGCCAGCTGCTATCTGTTCTTCTTCTGGGTAGCGGCCATGGCGGGAGTGGATTTATCCATCCCAAACTAGAGTCGTTTTTACTTGACTCATGAGATCCCTTCCCCACAAGTTAACATGGATGTCCAAAACGATGGGGCAGACTGTGAGCTGTCGCTCAAGCCCCGGACTGCGGACCGCGAGCGGGTGGGTGCTTCGTCTCGCGGTCTGCTTTCCCCCCACCCCCAAATGCGCGGGCAAGCCTCGGTCGGCCACTGATCAGGCCACTCGGCTGCTCTGATGGCCCGGGTCACGCCGGGCGCCGGTGTCCACAAGTCCCTTTGAATGGACACCCTTCTATAGTGAACTCCAGGTACAGAGGCGGTGGAGCTACCGATGTGAAGCGTTTCTACCGCCGGCCACGGTGGTGTGGTACCGGCTGCGTCCTGATGGCGATCTGGGCTTGTGGCCTTTATTGAATCGGCGGCAGGCAGTATGTGGGGCAGGAGGATCAGCTGTGCGCAGCTGGTTCCGCTGGGCAATTCCTGCGGGATGTTTGTCCACACCTGAATGTGAACGGCTCCTTGGTGTGTAGAGTCAATGACTCCTGGGACGACAAACAGTCCCTGTTCAGCGGCGGAGGCTTTGGGCAGGATTAACCCGACGGCCTCTGGGGGAATGGGGTCGCTGTACTGGGTCGGAGCAACAAGGATCTCATTGGGAAACTTAAGGAAAAGAGGTTGGGTGCAGGAGAGAGAGATACCGCTGGGAGGAGGTGGTTTGGGTTCGGGCCTCGGTTCTCGGGGCTGATTTAGTATTCTCCTCTTTGGTCCTGGGCTGGGGAGAGGCCCGGGTAAGAGTTTCCCGACGGGCACTCGCTTCTCCAATGGAAGACCTCTCAGCATCGGGGGCATTTGGTTCAGGGCTTTTCTGGAGGCCTTCGTCTCCCAGGGGGGAACCCTCCTCCGTCGGGGTTGTAAGCCCCCCCACCGGGCGACCTACAGTCCCTCCGGAAGTGTCCCCGTCTGCCGCAGTTGAAGCACTCATCTTGGGGCTGTCCCCGGGTGGTGGAGAGCGCTGCGGCTAGGAGACTGGCCTGATGGGCGGAAGATCCAATATCCTGGCAAGCCTTAAGCATGTCAGCCAGCTCGGGGTTCTTCCCTAAGCCCATGATCGCCCTGCGGCACTCAGCGGAGGCGTTCTCTTTGGCGAGGCGAATGAGGAGCTCATGTTGGGCTGTGTCGTTGTCAACTTGTCTCTGCAGGGCCTCTTGGAGCCTGTTCAGGAATTCAGCATAAGGCTCCTGAGGCTTCTGCCGAACGTTGGAAAAGCTCTGGGTTGACTGTCCGGCAGCGGGCACTCTTACAAACGCCTTGTGGCAGCGCACTCAGGAGGCAAATCCTTAAGGGTGGCCTCCGGCAGGACTTGATCTCTGCGCGTCGGCTGAAGGGCGAAGCCCTCACAGCCATAAAACTGCGTGGCAGTATAGGCACCGCCAGAGGCTGCTCCTCTGCTTATGCATTGTTGGCGGTAGTCGCACAACAGACAACATATTGCACTTGGGGTTCAAGAGCATGTGAAAGTGGTTTTCTCCAGTCCTCCGGAACCATTACGTGATTCCGTGATGACTGCTTCCAGCATGCCTCTCACATAGGGGCTGGTGATCCCCATCGTCCCGTGATTGCCTTGGCGGAGCTCGGTGAGAACATTATAGCCTACGGGCGATACTCGGCATTTACTTCGATGGACGACGCCTTGATCCTCCCCCACGTGGTCCAGTGTAGTGGGCTGGGCAGGCTGGCAAGTGAGGTCGTGATTATCATCTTCCGTCAGGGTTTCCTTCCTCTGCAGATCGTGGGTAATACGCTTCTGCTAGAGTTTTTTTGAAACTTCAGCGCCATTACGTGGCATTGACGGAGGTCACGGTGGCTTCCAGAAATGGGAGGGGAAGCGGAGCAGAAGGCGGAGCAAGAGAAGGAGGGCGGCCTGGCCGCGAGGAAGCAACGGTAGCCGGTGGAGAGTTTGAATGAGAGGAGGAAGCAGAGTGAAACGGGGGAGTAGGACAGGCGTCCTGTTTAGTAGATAGAGAAAATTCCGGGCTTGAAATTGAAGGCTAAAGAAAGATCAAAAGGAGGGAGATCACATGGCAAAGACACCATGGACCTGCAGGCCTGATGGCGACAAGCAACACTGTCTCCCATGTGTTCCAGTAGCAGTGACATCGGGCGCGCGAGGCTCTCTGTGCAAGAGTGCGTTCCATGTTTTCCCAGTCCTTAAGATTGAATGTCCCCCCCTTTCTGGGTACCATGGACATTGCCTATCAATCTCCTCAACCAATTAGCGCAGCCCCCCTCTCTTCTACGGAGACTAACCCATTAAGCGCTTTCGGATTAGCTAGCGTGCTTGATAAAAGCCATTGCTTTTACAAAAGCCCATGCTTACCAGTTGGATTCGATCAGGCGAGAAATTGTCCGAGAAGGCACTTAGTTCCCTGGATAGCCGATCCAATGGATGTGAATTACGGTACCGAGGGGGTGGTTCCCCTGGTCATGATCCGAGCCAGCGGCCAGGTCGATACCGAGAAGCCCTTTCCCAAGCTGACAGTAGAATCTGGCCGGGGTCCGAGGATTCCCGGGTTTTGACACCAGCTTGTAGTCACCCACGAGGCCCCAATGAAGAGAGCAGAAGGCGATTTCATCTGGTGGAAAGAGCCAGTGGCAGGCCTTGAGGATCCCGTGATCCTGGCCGCTCTGCCGTGTGCTCGCCCCTCACACCTTTTATTAGAGGTTTCAATGGGGAAGTGTAAAGGGGGGGGTTGGGCAGAAGGCGGGAGAGCGGGGAGGGGCGGGAGAGCGGGAGGTCATCATGTGATGCATGATCTCATCGGGCTGGTACGTGCGGGAGGAAGCGTCCATGTCTGGGCCTAATCCTCACCTGAGGGCAAGAGCCCTTTTGTCCTATTGTATGGGACACCTGGTGGCTGCGAGTCAGACAGTTCACGACCCGTGACTCATGGGGGAGCGGGGGTTGGGGGAGCGTGTGCGCCCAGAAGGCCGTAGCCGGCACCGGCATGCCAAGCACTCCTTCTACGGTTCTGCGGGGTTCTACACCCACACAGACATTTTATTTTCTTAGTAACTCCATGAGATATGCTATAAAAACAACCCAATCCAGATGGAGGAAGTGAGAAATGAGTTGTGGGAGTGGTGGGGGCTTGTACCAGCATGTCTGCCAATGCTGTCAGTGTAAGGGGCACCTATACTGGCAGAGAGAGCAAACACGCTGACAGGTGAGTGCTGTACAACTCTATGGCACCCAAACCCAGAAGGGCTCGCTGCTCCAAAGCTATGCCAGCATAGGAGAGCACATCAGTGCAGTATTGGGCAGACGGGGAGGGGGGTTCCGGGGGTGGAGGCAACTTTAATCAGCTTCCACCAGGGTTTCAGCCCAGGAACGCACCCTCCCCTGCCACAGATTTAAGCCACCAGAAAGTGTGGCGTTAGTTTGTTTTTCTAATGATGCTATTTGGGCAGCAGGAGGCTTCTGAGCTTTGCCTCCTTTCCACGCTGCCAGAAACCCCTTTGGAGGTATACAGAGGTGTATGGGGGGTGGGGGTGGGAATGGCGTCCATAGACCATTCCTTCTCCGGGCACCCCCCACCCCTGCCCAGACCAGCTTTTGAAAACCAGAGCTTTTGAAAGCATGGAGGCCACATCCCTGCAGGCCAGCCCCTGCTCTCCCCAGGTCCTGAGGAGGGCAGAAGCCAAGCAGCGGGGAGTCCAGAAGGATGGGGCGCCACAGCGCTCCCCCCTGCGTTTCTGGAGGCTGGCTCCTGCTCTCCCCAGGCCCTGGGGAGGGCAGAAGCTGAGCTGCAGGGAGCCCGGGAGGGTGTAGCAGGCAGCTCGGGTGCACGCCGTTTCGTCATGTGGGGGAAACGTCCGGCGCCCCCCCAAGTGACCAAAAGGCATACGCCCAGGCACATGGGTGTCCCCATGTTCCTAGGGAGCTACACCCCTGGAGTTATCACCTTCACTGCGCCATCCCCACCCACCCTGGAGCTCCCCTCAATCTAGTTTGGGTCAGTGGGGGGTGGTGCAGAGATTCTCAGGCCAGCTACAAGAAAACAGTCTTGTACTTCCATCCTTACCCTGTGGTGATTGGTGAGTTTTAATGGAAAAGCAGCAGCATTCTCCTTGCTGTGTAGCCCTGGTGGAGTGAACATGGGCTGGTGTGTGTGGTTGAAAGGGAGGGTGACTGCAGGGCACCTCCCACCCCTGCCCAGGCCAGCTGAGAGCGGCTGAAGGGTCAGCTTGCTGCCTCCTGCTTTGCAAGGCAATATTTTTAAAGGAAAAGAAGTCACTCTCCTCACTGTGTAGGCCAGAGTGGGTAGCCTAGGGTGGGAGGAAACCAAGGCAAAGAGCCTTGTCACTTCTGCTTTGCAAAGCAAGATTTTTTACAAAAGGAAAAGCAGCACTCTCCTCACTGCTGTTTCGAATTTGCAGGAAACCTACACACACCAAGAAAGAGGTCTGTGTTCATATGTGTGCGTGTGGAGGAGCACTAAGAATGTGACCTGAAAGCCAAGGGGATGGCAGTCCAAACATTTTTGGGAACCACTGGTCTAGCCCCTACCATCACACTGGCTCTCAATATACCTCACTGGCTCACCAAATTGCCCATTTTCACTTCTCATTCTACCATGATGTACCAAGGAATCTGATTACTCTAAAGTCTCCAAGCATCAATACTCAGCAGACATCTAATGTAAGAATCTATTTTCTCTGATGTTTATCAGTGCCTGACACCATGACAGCATTCATCAGGGTTCTAACTGTACTTACATCAAGCACAGTAAGAGCAGGCAGGAGTCTGACATCTTCAGAAAGACACGTCAATTTATTAGAAGCTAGGTTGAGCTTGATGAGATCAGTTTGCTCCCACCATCGATCAGCAGCACCAAAAGACAGATTCTGGTTTGCTTCTTCCGGAGTATCCAAATTTATCCGCCATACGTGTAAAGGTACTGCATACAAATAAGAAATTACAAGTAAATGTAAAACTATTCAGCAATCCCAGTCCTGCTTTTGCAGCTATAACCATTCTACCAACCACTTTCACAACTTTAGTTTGAAAACAATGGACTCCAGGAGTACATAAATTTGAAAAGGAGGAAAACATTATACCAGCTTTCCTGAACTTAACTCAATATATACCGTACATACTCGTGTATAAGCCGACTAGTGTATAAGCTGAGGCACCTAATTTTACTACCAAAACCTGGGGAAATGTATTGACTCCCGTATAAGCCGAAGGTGGGAAGCCGGGAGGCAGAGGGAGCTCCTTTTTTGGGCAGTGACTCCCCCTGATGTCATTGTCCAAATAAGGAGCTCCCTCCACCTCTGGGCTGGGTTTGAGGAAGCCCAGGCAGCTGGGAGGTGGAGGGAGCTCCTTATTTGGGCAATGGCATCAGGGGGAGTCACTGCCCAAATAAGGAACTCCCTCTGCCTCCCCGGGTTTGAGGAAGCCCAGCCAGCCAGGGTTCCCCTTCACCCTCCGAGGAGGGCAGCTTGTGCAGGCGCAGGGAGGTCATCCCGTCCACACCCCCAGCCTCGGCAGAGGCCTGAAGAGCCGGCTGGTAAGCAGTGACTCGTGTATAAGCTGAGGGGGCATTTTTCAGCCTTAAAACAGGGCAGAAAAATTTGGCTTATAAGCGAGTATATATGGTAACTCAATTATATGCTATGTTATTAACAATTTGTAAAAGGTTTGGCACAGTTCTATACATACTTACACAGAAGCAAACTCAGTGCGTTTAACAGTGTGTTTAACCTAAACGTATATTAACTCATCTGCCTTAAGGAGGAACAATCCTGCAGATGGGCAAAACCAACAAGTACCCATACACAACTTCTCCATTTTGCCCCCACATTATGGAATGGCCTGCCTGAGGAGGTCAGGAAGACTCCCACTCTACTGGCTTTTAGGAAACTATGCATGTAACAGAGTTGTACTGCACAAAATTATTCACAAAATTACTTGGATAAATTACTAAGAACTGTGGCCTACACTACAATGTACAGCAGTGGTTCTCAACCTGGGGGTCAGGACCCCTTTGGGAGTCGAACGACCCTTTCACAGGGGTCGCCTAAGACTCTCTGCATCAGTGTTCTCCATCTGTAAAATGGATAAATGTTAGGGTTGGGGGTCACCGCAACATGAGGAACTGTATTAAAGGGTCACAGCATTAGGAAGGTTGAGAACCACTGATGTACAGCTTCCTATAACTAGGATTCTACTACATAATTTTTGCTTCATTTAATGTTTGACTTGACAGCACAAATAAACACACACAGAAAGACAGCATGGTGTTGTGGTTGTCAAACTAGGAGCTGGGAAACCCAGTTGTGCCATGGAAGCTTGCTGGGTGACCTTGGACCAGTCACACACTCTCAGTCCTGACTCTGGCTTAGTGCCAGATTTAGATGGAGAGGCCCTAGGCTATTCCACTTTTGAAACTCCTCTCAATCCTGCACCCTTATGACTAGAGCAATATGGGGTCCATAATATATTATAGGGTCACAAAATGGAGTCCACTTCAGTGAAGTTCGGAAGGCACAAAAACAATACAGAAATCAATGCTAGTGTCAAGTTATCAGCTTAAGACAACATTATTCTGAAATGGAGTACAAGGAAAATTACTGAGGGGTTGCTTAGAGGCTACAAGTCTACAACAGTGTCAAAAATATTATACACCTTGACTGGAAGCCCCCTAGATTTTGAAGCCCTAAGTTCCACCTTTCAAGCTTAAAGGTAAATCCAGTACTTATTCTAGCTAGTATTTGGATGGGAGACCTCCAAGGAATACCAGGGCAATGGAGTGGAGGCAGGAAATGGCAAAGTCTCTTGCCTTGAAAACCCTAAAGAGTTGCCATTAAGTCAACTGTGACTTGATGGCAAAAAAGGTATCATAACTGCAAGGAATGAGCCCTGCCTCACAAAAACTTTTACTGAAATATATGCCTTTAGACTTTCAAATGTCAGTGGCTCTTGTTCCATTTTGTTTCAACGGAGTCCTGCAGCTGTAGTGTGAGCCACCTGTAAATGCAGTCTGTAATGGCCACCCTGTTCCTTCTCTGGGAGAACGGAAGCGAAAACCAGTCCCCGCCGCACCACTTTTCCCCTCCCTCCATTGCCCTCACTCGTTTTGCTCCAGGAATGGGAAAGGGGCCACTGAAACAAGAGGCAAGGGCGTGGCTTTTCAAACAGAAAACAAACGGTTACCAGAAAGGAATGGAAACGCTCTGAGGGGAACAGCCCGCTTCCCTTCTCGTACCAGTCCTTTAATGCCTGGCATCATCCAGCCAGTCCCCTGAAGGAAAGCGAGCAAGCCTCTGAGCCCCCCCCCCCCTCCCCTCCCCTCCCCCGCCTGTCCACATTTCCCTCTCGGAGACAGGCTGACTAAACAGCAGCGGCAGCAGCAGCAGCTTCCGCTTCTCCGCCCTCCCAACGCGGGAAGGAGACTCCTCTCACCTTCAGTCAACTCCCGGCCGGAGAGGTTCAGCTGGCCGCTCTTGCGGGCCGCTCGGATCAGCCCCTGAGGCACCCTGGCAGCGCTCTCCTCGCCGTCTCCCGCACCCCGCCTGAAGCCGGCCAGAGAAACTCCGGCTCCCCGTCTTCGCGCGCCAGACATCCCACAACCGTCCCTGCTGTCTGCGGGAGCTTCCGCTTGGCTTCGTTTAATCGAGTAGGCGGAGCAGGCAGCGTAGAGCTGCCAGGGCCAGTGGGAATGGGGGTGGCACTTTTGCCGCACCTAATCGATACACCGACAAGTTGCGCCACAATCCTTTTAGAATGTGTGGAATAATGAGAAGGACCCTATAGTCTATCTGGGATGATCAGGCTGTAAAATTCCTGGTGGTTTGGAAGCGGACCCGGGGGTATGGAGGTGGGCGTCTCGGCAAGATATAATAACATAGGGTCCACTCTCCAAAGAGGCCGTTTTCTCCAGGGGAACTGATTTCTGTTATCTTGAAATCACAACTTTAAGTATATCCTTTTAAAAAAATTATGTACTAGATTTTTAAATTGCGTTTTTGTCCGGCTCTCCCTTCAGGGCGTACAGAGTAGTATGCCTGGTCCTATCACACCAGTCATTTGGGAAGATAAATCTAAGAAAAACGGATAAGGTCACCCAGGAAACTTTGTGGAGTATGGGGATTTGAATCTAGTTTTCCTCATCTCCGGCTGTGATAGCTGACACTCTACAGATTTCCAGTCATTGTTCAATTCAGTCCTGGCTTCTTAACTGGCATATTTATTATCCTGTAATTGTTGGATGCATTTCTCCAGGTTTAACTTGTGTGAAGCGACACTTGTTATTACATTCTAGCAATACAATCCTAAGAAAAAGCCCCATTGAACAGACCTGAGAAGAATTCTGACTAGAACTGCTAATTACTTTCAAAGCTTCGTTTGATTTCTTGAGTTCAGAAAAATAAGTGTGGGAGTAAAATCAGAAAGAAAGAGAGATTAAAGAATGAAGGAGTAAAATGAATTGCAGCAGACTCAGAACAAAGCAACGAAAAAGATAGAAAGAACAGGACTGAGGAAATTTATTTTGACAGGAGATAAATAATAATGGATATAGACCCAGATGTAAGTAAGCTCAAGTCTTCTTTTGCAGTTATTTGCTACCCCACGGGAATCTTATTTACAGAGGAGGGTTGCAGTATTTGCTCTGAAGATGGAAAGTTCTTGGGTAAAGCAATCATGACAGTTTCTTGACCCTATCTGTGTTCACTTAGAAAAGAATCCTTCCCACCTTTCTCACTGAGATTCAAAATTGGTTACACAGTGTAAATAATGCAATCAATCAGATGAGACATCTAATAAGCAATGAACTTACTAGGAGCCCCATGGGGGGGGGGGACGACTAAATCTGACAGTGGAAGCAGTGTGCGACGCTTGCGCATTTGCTCTCCTAGTGTTACCATACTGCCCTGGCATAGCAGGGGGTGGGGAGTGCTTATTCACAGGTATTCCTGCCCGCATACCAGCCTAAAGGGTGATGCTGACGTTGCAGAGATGGGGAGCCCTACAGTCTACCTACAAGGAACTTCCAGGATTTTTTTCTTTTTGTTCTCATGTTCTCAGCTTGCTTGCCACAGCAGCACATTTCCAGCTCCACAGCCAAGGAAGAACGTGTCCTCAACATGATACAGTAGCCCTACTAAATGGATACTCATTTCCAGCCACAAGAGGACCCCTGACAACATTGCCTTCCCTGATTATCTTAACCCAGATACCCCCTTCTGTAGCTAACTCCTCCTGACCATCTTACAATGCACTCTATTGTATTGTCGAAGGCTTTCACGGCCAGAATCACTTGGGTGCTGTGTGGCCATACACGGCCATACAGCCCGGAAACCACACAGCACCCAAATGCACTCTATTGTTTCTCAAGCAATCCATCCGGACACCTCCCAGAGGTTATTTTACCACCTCCCAAAGGTTGTTCTGACACCCCCCAAAGGTGGTTCTTCACCCTATAACTATCCAACCCTCCAAAGGGCTAATCGCCCAGTGCCATCGACATCTTTCTGTCTGTCACTGTACCCAAAGTGTTGCCCCCTAGAACCAGACTCTGGCTTTTCTTGGTTCTGAATGCTGGAGGGTGAAGCAATTCTAGCAGCCACCACCCAGCCCCCGCGTAGGAGTGCAGAGGCGGTTGGAACCAAAATGCACGGAGTTGGCAGGTCCATTCAGGTCAGACACCCGGCAGAAGTGTGGGGCCAGTGGCTCGAAACTGGGCACAATGGTGGAGCCAGGAGAGGGCCAACACCCCACCCTTGAGCCAGAAGGCAGATCAAAGAGGAGGGCAGCCTTCGGAGGACAGGATGAACCCGAAGGACTCCCAGAGGGGGAGGCGGAGATTGGTGGAGGTGGTTGGGGGGGCATAAGCAGGAACAGAGAGGGGATAAGAGGAAGAGGAGGGTCTGTGTGTATGGATAGGAGAGAGGGTGGAGAAGAGGAAAACAGAAGAGAGGTTGAAGGAGAGTGAGAGCAGAGGAAGGAGCCAGGGATGAGGAGAAGATGAGGCCAAGGGAAGACTCAGAAGAATGGGCACGGAGGGCCTCAGTATTAGAGCTAGCCTTCCCTGGAGCAAGGGGTAGTTGCTCCTGGTGGCCAGATAACCGGCCCCGCTTAACCCGGAAACATATTAATTCACCCTGTGGCTCCGAAGGCTCTCCATGGTAAGTCGCTCACAAGAGAGTGGGAGTGAGGACGAGCAAGGCAGCTCTCAGGGAAGGATAGGTGGGACAGTACAAACCACTGATGAGGGGGTGGGGGAGATAGAGTACCACACAGCTTATTTATATCTTAGGAACTCTGTGCGTGTGTGTTTATTGCATTGAATCAAGTGCTTGTGAACCTCTTATCCCTACAATAAAGAATGTCAAATTTGCATTATATTCCTTTCTGGAATTTCTTCCAAGAGCTGATCTTTATCAGCAGAGTAGAAGGGAGCTACCCATAGTAGACAAGGAGGTCTAGTAGTCCAACTGCTTGCACTCAGCAGTCTCCCACCTTCTTGGAATAAGACACTTCACACGAGATGTTCTTTCCACAGGAAGGCTTTACTTGATAGTTGCACTGTACAAACACTATACAAAGTTCTTAAGCTACACAAGACTAAGCACTAAGATAAGTAAGAAGCCTAAAGATACATACAGAGTTCTATACACTGCCTTTATAAGGTTCAAGCTAGCACTTTGCTCAGGAACAGTCTTCCATTGGAACAGTGTCAGTCTCTTGCACCAGTCACGTTAAAGGTCAACTATCACAAGTTGCTCCAGACTATCTGTCTCCTTCCAGGACTCAGCTATCTGCGGCCTAGGAGATGAACCCTGTTTGGTTTTTTTTACATACCATAACAGTCTTTGTATACATTGGTATTAAAGATTCCCTACCCAGTCTCTTGCAATATTAATAAGCAGTCTGTTCTGAGCTAATTTTCCCCACATTGTTGAGACTGCATCTCCATCCTGTGTAACACTAGGAACAACTATCTCAGCAGAGGTGATTCCGCCGAAACAGTTCCCCCCTTCCCATGAGCAATTCACAGCATTAGCCAGTGGATTGGGCCTCTAACTTATGTCCCCTCTTTTGGTTGGTGTACATCTATTGAGTCCCATAGAGGCTTCGCAGCGGGGAAATTTTTTCACTTTTTGAGCCTTCCCACGTGTGAAAAGGTTGCCCAAGGCTGGGTAACTTACCAGTAACGCACTGAAACCAGGGTTCTTTATCCAGATACTCTCAAACAGCAGGGATTTTAAAATGTTATTAAAAGGAAAGGAAAAGAAATAATAAAATCAGTTCTCTCTCAGCTCTATACAGTTCCAACAATACAATACATAGTCGATTTATGGCTACCAACCTTGATCCTCCTTGATCTGAAATTGCAAATGCCTTAGCAGACCGGATGCTCAGGAGCAGCAGCAGCAGCAGCAGGCCATTGCTTTCACATCCTGCATGTGAGCTCCCAAAGGCATCTGATGGGCCACTGCGAATAGCAGAGTGCTGGACTAGATGGACTCTGGTCTGATCCAGCAGGCTGTTTCTTATGTTCTCACAAGGCAGAAGAATAAGCCTAAGGCAGAAGAATAACAAGAACAATGAGAAAATCTTAAGAAGAATCCTTATGAATGAATCTCTCTAAAATGGTGTCAGGGGTTTTATAGAATTGGCTCATCTAGATTATTTGATCAGTAATTAACTAATTGTGTGTTGAATAGAGTCTATGAGGGAGATGACCCCCAACAGAGTATTCTTTGCAATTAAGACCTATCTGTTCGGTTTAGAATGTGACCTTGTAAAAGCCAATTCCATTATCTAAATAACACTGCTTAAGCTAAACACAAACACAGTTTAGAGATGGCAAATGATTGCATTGTAAACGACCTAGCAAAACCAAATGGTTGCCTCCCCACAGCAGTGGTGTAGTGGTTAAGAGCAGGTGTACTCTAATTTGGAGGAACCGGATTTGATTCCCCACTCTGCTGCTTGAGCTGTGGAGGCTTATCTGGGGAATTCAGATTAGCCTATGCCAGTGGTGGTGAACCTTTGGCACTCCAGATGTTATGGACTACAATTCCCATCAGCCCCTGCCAATTGGCCATGCTGGCAGCGGCTGATGGGAATTGTAGTCCATAACATCTGGAGTGCCAAAGGTTCGCCACCACGGGCCTATGCACTCCAGCACACACCAGCTGGGTGACCTTGGGCTAGTCACAGTTCTTCTGAGCTCTCTCAGCTCCACCTACCTCACAGGGTGTTTGAGGGGGGGGGGTAAGGGAAAGGAGATTGTCATCCCCTCTCCTTACAGGACAGAAAGGGGGATATAAATCCAACTCTTCTTCATCTTCTTCTTTATAAAAGACCCCATATACAAGATAAATGATCTCTAAGTAAATTTAAAAGAATATATACACTTTATTCACACCATGTCACTTCTTTCGAGATGGTGGTCGTGGTCGGGCACCCAGCTCTTGAATGGGGCTGTCCAATTACAGAGTAAAAATAATTGCACAATATGTCAAATAATGCAGAAAATTGTAGAAAACAATGAAGTGAGGGCACGATAATACATACACCAAACAGTTTTGGATTTCATGGTATTTGATTATATTGCTTTATATCATATAATCCATCTTGAGTCTGAAGCAGAAAACAGAAAATTATAAAGTAGAAATAATGGGCTAGCTACCCAGAGGTGTATTCTAGGAAAAATGTAGCCCAGTGCTAAATCTGAGTTTTCTGCCCCCCCCCCCCCCCGCCACGACAACTTTTTTTGCACCAGGTAATCTCAAAGTCACAATCACATTATAGAACCTGCGGAAAGGAGGAGGGGTGTGGGGGTGACTAAATGGCCACAGCCTGGGGACATTTGACCCCATATGTGCCCTGGGCAGTATGCCCCTGTAGCGCACACCGTACTCATTCGCCCCCCATAAATAAATTCTGACTACAAGCCTGGATTCCTAATGAAGCCAGTGTAGTGGGCTCTAGTTCACAAAATTAGTTAGTGCCACAAAACTCGTTTATTTTTGATACAATGGGGTAATATCTACATCTATGGAATAATGTCACATGCTAATTTCTAGGAATGCTTCAATTTATTCAGATAGATTATTGTCAGATGTTCTCAAAAGGTCCCTTACTCTGCTATAGAATGCGGTTTCTATTTCTGGCCAATAGCAGCAAAGCCATCAAAAGAATATTGCTGTTCTATCGAAAATAATTGCAAATGAAATACAAGCACAAAGGAACTTTTTCTTGTCTAATAAGGACGACACGCGGAGTAAGGGACCTTTTGAGAACATCTGACAATAATCTATCTGATCCCTCTCATCGTATTTAGTCAAAAGCAGGCATAAACCTTAGTAGCTCTAGTAATCCTTAACGCACCTGACAACAGCAACCGCACAGGATTCTGGGCTCTCACAGGACGTTTCTTCGAACAGCGCCGTTTCTATAAAGCCCCAATCTGCCCATGCGCAGCAGGATGTGCCAAAGAGGCGAAATGAGCATGCGCAGTATACAGGATTCTGCGTGTCGTTCTTCAGTGAGGCGGATGGGGTAACCGTCTGAGCAGGCGCAAGACTAAGAGTCTCTTGAGTGGGGGGAGTCGCGGATAGGGGCCGCGAAGGATTGTGGGATAGTGTGGACCAGGCTGGTGGCGAAGACGACGGTTAGTGCGCGCGAGAGAGACGTTCCGTTTCTTGATCGCGGTGCTTGGACGGGAAGAGCCGAGGGACACAAGCAAGAAGCTCGCATTCGGTTCTCTAGGCCACTTGCCGCCTCACCCCTCGATGCGTTTGTAGTGCTGAAGGCGGAGGTAGCGCGATGGCTTCCAGTAGCGGCACCGACGTAATCCAGGTCACCAATGTCTCCCCTAGCGCCAGCTCTGAGCAGATGCGGACCCTCTTTGGCTTCCTGGGCAAGATCGAGGAACTGCGCCTCTTCCCTCCCGAGTGAGTTTTCCCGTTCCTCCTTCGTGTCGCAGGTGGCTTAGCCGCGTCGCCATACAAAGGCCTAGGCCTCAGGGCGGCCTAATGGAGACCGCACGCTCGACTGGCGTTAGAACGAGGCGCGCGCGACTGGGCGGGAGGGGGCGTTGGAAAGATTAGACCAGAGCGCAGAGGAGCCCCGGGAAGTGGACTCTGCTGCTTTTGCGGCTCCCTGGACAGGAAGCGCTGAGGCCTCCATGACCTTCCCCCTCCCCTCCTGGAGCTACCCAAACGACAGTCGGCCACCCCTCCCTTTTTCCTTGAAAGGGCCGTATTTCTAAGGATTACAGAATTGGTACGTGCGTTGTGAGAGAGTGGAGGGAGAATTCACGAGTTGCTTTCAGTGATAGTGGAAGGCAGTGGCCGACATTGGTGTTCGGGGGAAATTTCAGACGTTCTTCAAAGAAAGGCATGGTATTAATGTATAGGCATAGACCCTGTGAGAGGTCATCGACAGGTTATGACTCCATTTCCTCTTTTATTTCAAAAGTGTTTGTAGAGACAGTATAGAAGAGGTCAGAAACGTCTGACCATTTTATCCGTTCAGACAGAATTAACAAGGACAGTAAATTGATATGAGATTCCTGTCAGTGTTCACAATGGAATACATGAACTTCACGGTGAATTCCAGTCAGCCTTAATAAAGGTGTGGGTTTACAACCTTCGTAAAATTGAGCTGGTTTGTTCCAATCCGTTTGTGTTGAATATTCTAGTATTTGCAGGGCAGTTTTGTTCCAAAATCTAACCTAAGCCCATCAGTTTCATTGAAACTGTGCCCTTGAAACTTTGGATCTGAAACTTTGTATGAATTGACCTGTGGTCTGCAAAACAGTTTGAACACTGAAACAACTATTTTGTTTCCCCCCCTAATTTTGATAACCTTAATGATACCAGTTATATTATCTCTCCCCCTCCCTCTATCTAGTAAGGGTTCAGTCTATTAACTTCTGGAAAAGCATTCCCAGAGTTCACAGTTTATAAAGGTAACCTATGGGGATTATGTCAAAAGAGAGAGAAAGCATGCATCTTGCCATCTGAATTTCTCAAAAGCGTGGATGCAGGAATATGATTCTTTTTTAGCATCAGTGCGTGTATATAGCATATGCATACAGCATTTTTCTTCTTTCAAAAAATTAAAAATGGGAGAATGCTGTAAAGAGGGATAGATAGAATATAAACAGCCATCCTGTGGTGAACACTAGGCGATTCTTGTTGTTTGGTGGTTTCCTTGGGAAGAATGGGAGATTGGATGAACCTGGGTTTGTTCTGTTATACCTTTTCACACATTCCTAATCGAGCAAGTAAGCTTTTGATCACTTAACATAGTGTTACACATTAACAGGTAAATTCACTGGTTAACTGGTCTTGCATTATAAGGCAAACAAAAATGGTGTGAAAGTTTATAGTCTGCCCTCCTTCACTGCTCTAGAATTCTAGTATTTTACAAGCAGTATATTTTTATGCTGCTACTTCTTTTAAAACAAAATTTCTCTGTTCTTTTGCTGACTTGCATGGGCATCTTTTTCCTCTCCCCCACTATTTCACTTTTCTGAAAGAACTATAGAACTCTGGCCAAGTTGCTTGATACCAGTTGCTGCACTGAATGAACCAGGCCCAATAGCACAGCAAGTAATCTGCAAGGGTGTGGGGGCCCACATAACTTTCCTGTATATTTCCTTTCCAATACTATTCTAGGCGTACTAGTTTGACTCAGTATGCCTTGCGTTCTTTTATGTACTCTTCTACTCCATCTTCTGTTGCAGAATCTTTTTTGTATAATTCCAAAATGAAAAGATCAGTTTCTGTATCTTTTTTTCTGCATTGGTAATTTGATTGTCTTTTTTCTGTTACAGTTTTTCTTCAGCTTCTTTTCGTAAATAATGTGTCTTGCATCTTCCAGGTTTATTTGTAAATTCAGAATGCTTCTGCCTTAAAATCTTAATTTCTGTATCTCCTCAGTTTTCCACATAATTGGTTTCTTAATTGCTTAATTTCAGTTAAAACCATTTTATTAAGGCAGTTTTTATGCTGCTCCTCCAGCCTTTGAATTCTATTATTTTCTTGGTTTGCTTCAACATTTCTTTCTTTTTTTAAAGCTATGGTTATTAAATTCCCTCCCATATAAGTCTGTCTGGTTTCCCAAGTTGTTATTGGCTACATTGTTTATTGTAAAAAAGTATTTGATATATTTTTACTGTATTTTCTTGTTACAAAATATTGTCATTTAGTCTCCATCTTCCCCTTCTGAGTCTATTTTGTCTTTGGTTGTGTCTTCTAACTCTGTAGGTTGATAACTAAGGTTTTGATATCTAGCATATATCAATCCTTAAATATGTTTGGTGCTTGTCACCTAAGAAATTATAGTGTCTTGTACGAGGGGCTTTGATCCTTCAGGCTTCTTCTAATTGTAATATATCCATCCAATTAAAAACATTTTGGGAAAGTTCCCTCCTCTGGTTTTGTTGAACCTGTCTTTTTAAAAAGTTATCCCATTCATATATCTAAAGATCATTATTTTCCCTTTTTGAAAATCTGATGTACTCTGGGAAAAATTCATAACAATTTTCTATTGTATTATTTTTGCCCTGTATCATTGCTAGAGTGTTAGATCTTGCCTTCCCGGAGCCTGATTTTCAAGTAACTTAAGGAAGGAAGATAAGGCCATAAAGACACACCTGTGTGTGTGTGTGTGTGGGCCATAGACACAAAATTGTGTGTGTATGGGCCATAGAGACACAAAATTACTCTTACATATGTGGAAAGGCATAAACGTCAGTAAGAGTAATTTTGTGTCCCTATGGCCCTTTCTGCACATGCAGAATAGTGCACTTTCAATTCATTTTCACAATTGTTTGCAAGTGGATTTTGCTATTTCACACAGTAAATCCAGATGCAAAGTGGATTGAAAGTTCATTATTCTGCATGTGTGTAAGGAGCCTCAGTCAGTTCTGTATCTGGAAAGTTCATGAAAAGCTTTTCATTCCTCAAGACAAGGGGAAAGTATGGCTGCAGTTCAAATGATGCTCCCAGCCTGTTCAGTGGTTTGATGCTTCTAGCACATCTACAGAGCCTCATGATAGCAACAGTAAACTTGGTTCTCTGGATGATGGCTTACTCTCAAATCCTGAAGTGAATATTATTGCCTATCCAAAAAGTTACTGCTCTTGTGGCACTTCCAGGTAGAGATGAGGTTAATCCTCCAGCAAGATCTAAAATTGTGGTTAATGGAGGAACATCTACTCAAGGGCAGGCAGATGCAGTTGATGATAGGTGTACCAATCACCAATAATGCCAGCCTCTCATCCTGATGAGTCCATAGTTCTTTGGGTCATGTCTAAGGTCCTGGGCCCTTGGAATCCTGTTCAATCCTCCAGAAGTATCAGCTTCCTTGGTAACCAAATTCTGATGACCAGGTTTGCGTAAAGACAGACAAAACCACAGCAAAGGCACACATGTATCGGCAAAGAGGCATTCCAGCAACAGGTGGCAAGGTTGCTTAAATGTGCAGTGAATCACGTCCTTAAGAGCATAATACATTCTGATTCTCTCAGAATTCAGGTGGACTGGCTCAGTTGCAACATCTTGAAATCAGACAAATTATTACTGAGCCTTTCTTTGTTCCAACTGATTTGGACAACTGGTGGTGGATTTTTTTCATTTCTATAGAATGCCAAACTAAACTGGTATTTCTCCAGGTGCCTTGTGCTGACAAGTAGACAAGTAAAAAAGGTGGATGCCCTTATAGTTAAACATATGCTGTTTCCATAATTACGGTGTTGGTAAGGCTGTTGAACAGCTCAGAGAGGAGAGAATTGAATGCATAGCCTCCTTTTGGCCCAGGAGATCATGGTTCTCAAATCTGATGGTTCTGTCTATGCAGCTGCCTTGGGAACTGCCTATCTTAAAAAACATGTTGCTTCATGGCTCTATTACACATCTAGATCAAGAGTGGCTAATCTGACGATATGGTGCTTGAACAGGAAATTCTGCTGAAAGAGGGTTTCTATGAGTCACAATAATTTTATCATATTGAAGGCAGTCAACATCCATGGTGTATGACTGAACTTGGGAAGCCTTTGTGACATGGCATAGTGGGAAATACTTCTAAGCAGGGAGCTCTAATCTTTTCTCAGATTATGGCTTTTCTGCAAGATGGTCTTTCCCAAAGTCTAAGACAGTGGTTCTCAACCTGTGGGTTGCGATCCTTTGGGGGTCTAACGTCAGATCATGCCAACAATCTATCTAGTCTAGCATTCTGTCTTGCAGAGTTCCTTTTGGGAACAACAACAGTACATAGAGGTTGAGGCTTTCCTCTGATTTTGCCTCCTATCACTGGTATCCCATTGTAAAGGGCTGTTCACAATCCATACGGATAAGGTTGTAGTTCCACTTAATTCAACCTTTAGGTCAAATGTTGACTCAGTTTTTCATAAAAGCACCAAAAATCAATTATCCTTCTTCTTGAACCAGGTTCCCAAAAGAGAATACTTGGCATCCACTAGACTTACAGCTTGCCTTTTGCATCTACATTAAGTGAACTAAACCTTCTGCCGTTCTGATAGCTTGTTGTTAGCTTACATCCAGTTGTCAAGAGGAAGAAAGTCACAAAATGGACCCCAAGCAAATGGATTAGAGAATGCACCTCTGAGATCTACTTGCATCAAGGTCTGGAGATTCCAGAAGGCATGACCTCTCAATCAGCCCATAATGCAGCAACATCTGTGACCTTAGAAATCAAAATACTTTGACGGCTGGTATTTGTGAAGTTTCAGCATGGACATCGGTGTCCACCTTTGTCATATTACAAGCTGGAATGCATGGCCTTGGCAAACGCAGCTTTTGGGCAGAAGGTTCTTCAACTATTGATCTAATTATTTTGTGTTCCATGTTGTAGTCAAGCTCCCACCCAGATTGGAGGTGTTGCTTGGTAACATCCCAGATATTCAAAAATATTCTCCTTTTCTGAAGGGAAAATGAAGCACTGGACTTGCTGTCAAGGTTCATTTGGATGATACTCTGTATCCACCCTATCTCTCGGAGGGATAATTGTAGGACACAACATACAGTACTTCCATAGCTTGTGAATCCTCTACACGTCCTAAAGTGTGGTTCTTAATGGGGTCATTTACAACAGTCTTCTTTGGGGAAGTTCACTAATCATCTTTAAACTATTTTAAAAATTAACAGTTTTTAAAGATACTCAGGATGTTCAGATCCACTTCATTCCTCAAGAAATCACCAGGAAAGTGGCAGACTTAGCCGCACCTACTGATAACCTTTTCATCTAACCAAGAGTGGGGAAGCAGAGTAGAGTCATGGAACGCAGAATATGGCCTCATGTGCTTCTTTATGAGTTTTATCAGTATCCAGAATGGAATTCCTGAAGTCATATTGAAAGCCTTCCTGCCATTCCCTTGGTCTATTTGGGGAATGGGGGTGGTAAGAAATGCACCCATGAAATACTGCTTGCCAAAAGCGATTTGTTCTGGATTAGGTTGGATGTTAATGTTAGAACCAGAATTCGCATTTCCATAGTTTTAGATGGGAAAACAATAATTTACCATCACAAGCAATGTCTCTGCCATACAGAACTAGTTTAGCAACTGTGTTAAAGCATATTCTACTATATAGTACTAGTTTTTCTTAATGAATTTGTCCAAATGATGCCTCTTATGGTATGTATGTGTCTTTTGTACAGCTGGAGTAACACTGTTCATTGAAGTGTGAGGCTAGGGTTTTCCTAGGTTTTAAAAAAAATTGCATTATAGTGCATCTTTCACACTTGAACTCAAGGTAGATTAAACAGAGTGAGTTCATATAATCAACAGCATAGAACATTTAATAAACAATTCAATGGAATTAGGATTGTTGAACCAATCAGAAATCTAAAAACAACAGAAGCAGGCCAGGGCTATGGCTGAGGTAGCTAGTGTTAACACCTTAGGTGGCCTCTCCACCCCTACCCTTATTCTCATTCCCTCAGTCATTTTTGGTACCTTTTTGTTTCTGCCTTCCATCCCCATTTCTCCTTTTCCTCCTTGACTGGTTATCCCTATAATAATTATGTAATGTTAGGGGCACAAAATGGAATTTTAAGACTAATAAGATTTTTAATTATGATCTATAGTATAATTTTAAACTTTTTGGTTGTTAGCTGCCCTGAATCTGACTGTAGTCACGAAAGAGCAGGATAGAAATCTAATAAAGGGCGATGAAGCAAAATATAATTATTAATATGACACATAAAATGAAGCAAAAATTAAATGGTAGGTGTAACGATTTAAGATACTGGATTTTTTTTTAATGAGAGGGGAGTGAAGGGGGGGTGAGAGAATGAGGTAATTTGTTTATACTGGAGAGTGACTGTGAAGAGTCTGCTAGAACTTAGAGGAAGTTAGAGAGTGCAAAACCTGGGAGAGAGTCAGTCATTGATGTGCAGAGAGAGAGAGGCTGTCTGTGCTAAACTTACAGTGTTAAATAAAGTATGGAATTGCCAGAGAAATAGGTAGAAACATTGAGAGACTAGAAAAGGAGTCAAATCCTAATGTGGTCTCACAGATGTAAAGGAGAGATTGGATTGATGTAAAGTGAAAGTAATCTCAGCATAATTTTTTGTCTTGGTTTGTTTTATTTATTGTAAATTATTTCTTGAAACATTTCAGCTAAAGAATATATTAATACAATTAAATTTGTTAAATGTAAACCTGGAATCCAACACTAGTAATTTCCTCAGAACCACATAGCCCAGTGATGGCGAACCTTTTCGAGACCGAGTGCCCAAATTAAAACCCACTTATTTATCACAAAGTGCCAACATGGCAATTTAACCTGAATACTGAGTTTTTAGTTTTGAAAAAATGGTTGGCTCGGAGGCATGCGTTACTTGGGAGTAAGCTTGGTGGTAGCTGGTGACTTTGCTTTGAAGCAGCCGTGCAACTCTTCCAATGGGTAAATCATGACCCTAGGAGGGTTTACTCAGAAGCAAGCCCCATTGCCAGCAACCGAGCTTACACCCAGGTAAAGGATTGGGCTTTAGTTCTTCGCATGAAAATCAGTGAGGTTTAACAGCGCTTAACAGGGTTACCTGTACTGCTTCCCCAAAACTAGGGTTTAATGTTAATAATCGAGCCCAGTGGCCCAGGCCAGCCTAGATGTGTGGGGGGTGGCAACTCTGTTTGCGCGTGCCCACAGAGAGGGCTCTGAGTGCCACCTCTGGCACCTGTGCCATAGGTTCGCCACCACTGACATAGCCCTTCGAAACTGCTTTAAAGCTCAGACATACTACTTCAGGAGAAATTTGGAAATAAATTCCTGAAATATTGATAGAGAAAGGAAGGAATAAATAAACATTATTTTGCACCCATTATATTTATTTACAAAGAAATAAGAGAGTGAGTGTCGCATTAGGATCCTAGTTTCCGCAAACTAAACACAGCAGTATAGACCACAAATTACAGTTGTTAATTTATAGACCACAGTCCTTAATTTATCCAAATAATTTTGTGAATCATTTTGTACAGTGCAAGCAAATCAAGTAAATATGTTAGTTTCTTTAGAATCTTTATTTGCACGTAATGGCACTCCATGAACTATTAGTGTAGGAAAAGATTGATATAATCTGCAGATGTTTTATCTTGAAACTGTTTACAATTTAATGACAATGAAAAGTAGTATGATGTTAAAATCACATTCTAGCTCATTTTTAATTGTGTTTTTCAGTTCTTGATTATGTCTAACATTTTTACTATTTTTCTTTTCAGTGACTCCCCTTTGCCTGTTTCTTCACGTGTCTGTTTTGTAAAGTTTCAAGATCCTGACTCTGCAGTTGTGGCTCAGCATCTGACAAATACTGTATTCGTTGACAGAGCGTTGATAGTCGTACCATTTGCAGAAGGTTTGTGAATTGTTTAATGATCTATGAAGCCATAGAATCGTGGCACTATATCTTGATGTAGTTTTATAGCATGAAATTTTAGCATGTAAAAAAGTCTAAAGTATTTACATTTTTAAAATCCTTGGTATACTGACATCTCTCATTTTTGTACTAAAACAAAATGTATAAATATCTAGTTATTCAATATGATCTAGAACTTGCCTGTCAGTCTTTCAACAAAGATATAGAACATGACTACATTTAAGCAGCATTATTTGAAATCTTTCGTTTTTATCAGGTTCCCCCAACATACTTTTTTTAAACAGTGAATTGTGTAAACAAGAAATGTTGCTTTAAGTTACTGAACATATGTTGTCACAGGGCTCATTCTCCTTCATAGAGAATGCATGGAAGATACTGGCAGTAACAAGGCAATGTTCTGTTTGCTTTACTTGACAATCCAGAAAAAATTATACTCCTATGAATTCTGGTATACCAAGGGTTTGATAATTGTTAGTTGAAAATAGCTCCAAAAGTGCTAAATGGGCACTGGGTTTTAGATTTTATTCCTCATTTTCTTGTTCAACCTTGCTATATTTTTCTAGAATTTCGCTAAATAATAAACTCTTCTCTCTGTTATTTGTGTGTGTGATTTTTGTAGTGGAGAAGGCAAATGCAAAGGCCCTTCCAGATGACTGAAACAGTGGGGTCCTCTGCAGCTACAGGGGATTCTAGACATTAACTAAAGACCAGCAAGCACTCAAGTCCCCAAGTGTTTTCCTGGTGTAATCACTTGTTAACAACATTTTTCTCTCTCTTCTTTTTCTTAATTTTAGGCGGTTACAGTAACTTGAAAAACTATTAGCAGGGTTTGTGAATACAGTTCTAAAAATCTGTACCAAGAAGACTGCTCTTCTAATGAGTTTTGTTGGACTTATGTAGATTTCAGTACAGCTATTTCAAAGGCACAGTTAATTGATAAACATAGAGATCTTAAATGAAAATATTTTGAGATTTACATTGTAGTCCTGAAAACACAGGCTACTTAATTTTATTGAAACCAGTAGACATTAAAAGAATTAGCGATTGTGGAGAGGTTGCAGAGTAAGTCTTAACTGGAGTATCTGTATTGATAAAGAACGTGACACATACATGAACTTGAATAGTTTACACATTTAGCATGGACTGGTTCTGATAATGTAAGCAACATCTATTTCTGATGAGATTTTTAACTGAAATAGTAATAAGGCATAATCTTATTTTTTAAGAGTAGAACATTTTTAGACTATTCTTGCCTCTGCATTATTTAAGGCAGAATAACAACTGAGATGTATTTGCTCTTAGTTTTTACATCAACATTATAAATATTAAGACCAAGGTAAAGACTGTTTTGCCTCAGTCACGAAGGGTGTGTGTATATGTGGAACCTTTTTAATAGTAAAAATAGGTAATATGTTTCAGAACTTTTTCACATTTCACACAACCTGTTCCTCGGGTGTATATTTTTTTTTCTTAACCAAGCTGCAGCACTTAGAAAAAAAGTGTTTGGAGAGGAGCATAGAGAGATGAACATTGAGTAAGGATAGCATTCAATAACTCACACACATATGCTTCTTTGTGCTATTAAAATAGGACCTTCCATCCTTCTTTCTACATAATTAGATCAGGCTGCTTAAACACAAAGTTTATATCTGTTTTGACCCTGAATATTAGAATAATTAGCTTCCTAAGGCCTTTCTAAAGAATGGTTAATCGCTGTGAGTTAGGAAGTTTTAACAGGTAGGGATTTTTATTTTGTAAGTGGGATATTGACCCCTGCTAAAATGCTACATGGTGCTGCTCTGGTGCTTAGTTGTTAGCCAGAGTTTTTTTAGTATTTCCAAAGCTTCTTTAATGCATCATGTGCATCTACTATTTTTAAGGAACTAGATTTTAGGCGGGTGGAGTGTTATAGAGTGTTATAGTTTGTGAAGAATTAAACTTCAGACAGAGTATAACAGAATAATCTGCTGTTACTTTAGTCATGACCTTGGACTATTTTTCTTGCAACTCTTCCTTCTGTGTGGAAGCATATAGCCTTTTCTCCGCAGTTGTTCACATTCCAAGAGCCCAATATCTGCTAGGTACTAAAATATTGCTCAGTAAATCTACTTCATATTCATTAAGACTGCTTGAATACATTGAGGCACATTCTTAAATACTCTGCTGAATTAAAATTTGTATTTCTTACTATTATGGTGATATGTTTTAACATTGCCTAACGAAATATTAAGTACTGCACTATGCTGATCATAGCTCCCTATGTCAGTCACATTCTTGTTTTTAGTGTGTTCATATATCTTGTTGTTGGTTGTTGCTTTGTGTTCTAGACTTAACACAAAGTTTACGGTAAGGCATAGAACTATAAATTTCACTGAAATTCAAGGATTTGGAAGGAACTCAAATATTAAGAATGGCTTTGGGTGGGATTGTGTAGGCTCTTTGGTTAATGTTTGTTTCTTTTGTCTGTTTCTTTTTCTTCATTTCTACACATTCATGCAGTATTTCATGGTTCTAACAAAGCAGCAGTAAAAAACTCTTGACGCATGAAAATTAACTGGTGAGGGGCCTCATTGCTTTTTTAAAAAAATTGTAGTTTTATTTCTGAATAACTTTTTTCCTAAAAATGAGAGGATCAGATGCATGACTACTTAATGGATGCAGATCTTCTGTGAGGTGTCTCAACATAAGTCTAAGAGGATTTCTAGTTAGATGCCAGAAATGTTATAGTTACACTAACTGTGTGTAAACATAAATAATATCCTCTGAGACATAATTTTGCATGCAAAATTATCCCATGATCTCTGTAGGTATGTTAATATATTGATGAATTAATGCCCTGTATCTAAATGACCTTTTCCCCTTTTCCCACCATAACTTTTGGTATTGAAATTATGGCAGCTCAGTGACAGAAGAAAGATACAGTGCTGTGTATTATACATTTGCTTATATTATCGGCACTTCTCAGTATAGGTGGAAGGAACCATTACCTTTATTTAACAGTGGTTTTTCTTTTTTGTTGTTGTGTTTTACAGTTCTTTTCCCTGGTTCAGCCTGAACTATATACCAGGCCCTGCTGAAAATACCACCCAACAGTTTTCTTCTGCAGCTTATCCAGTTTCTCTTAAGTGCCCTGTACATATTGTATGTTTTATGATGAGATGCAGTCTTTTTAATATGTATTGCAGAAACGCTACTGGTATTTGCAAATATATAGTACAGTTGTCTTATTGAACTCTCATATTGGGGGCTTGGGCACATTAACAGATTAATCCATATGTATAGGGCTTTTGCTGTTGGATAGAGTAACAACTGTTTGTCCCATGTAGGACCATCTAGTAAGGTTATTTTCTATTCAGGGTAGGCAGTAAATCTAGACCCTTGCCATAGCTGGCTACCAGGCTGCAGAGCAGAAATTTCTTCTGAAATATGCAGCAACGCTCTTGGTGCAGTAGGCATGACACACAGTGGAGCATATATTTTATTGCACAGGTAAGGAATGTGCCACAGTTTTGTGTGTTTACATAAGCACATACACATGTACACATATATACTGAACCTTTATTTGGAGATCTGTGGACACCCTCATTTCAATGTGACATGTCAGCAAAAGCCCTACACTTTTCCGTACCTTCTTTTAAATTTTACAACATTTGTGTGGTAGGTGTAAAAGAAATCATAGTGAACTGTACCATATTATTAACCCCTAAATCAAACTTTTTTTGTCTTGTGTATCTTGATTTTTCTGTGTGCTTTATAGTGAAGCAGCCGACACGAGTCGTTGTTCATAAAACAGCTTTTGAAAGTTGAGAGCACACCCCTGGAGAACCGACTGTGCTTGCTTACGTTTGGTTCATGACTTAAAAATCGAGTACAGGTGATGAAATCTTGGCAGTGTTAACAAAAAAGTAGTGTGTATTGTGCTATTTTTTATTCTAGAACTTAACCTTTTGTAGAGAAAAAGGAACAGTCAAATTTTCACACATTGAACTTTCATTCTGGCATACAAATTAAAGATAAACTATTAAAAGATCAAGCATTATATTATAGCCATCATTAGTACTTTCAGCAAACTCAGGTGGTGTTTCAGGGAGACATTTTTGGGTGTATTTGTGTGTGTGGTTTTTTGTCATTGATGGATGTCTTCTAATGCATAGCTGTCTTTCTGCAGGAGTTATTCCTGATGAAACTAAGGCTTTGTCTCTCCTGGCACCAGCTAATGCTGTGGCAGGTCTACTCCCGGGGGGTGGTCTCCTGCCTACTCCCAACCCGCTTTCTCAGGTAAGGCTATACATTGTCTGCAATATATGCTGCTTCTTTATCTTACTGTATTTAAGGACATATAATCATTTCAGACTTCTCTCCTATGAGTAAGAATTGACCCCAAAAACTCCCATCAAGAATTAACTGTACCTATATTTGATTTCCTGTTACTTTGATTTTTTAAATGTGTTTGTTGAGGGATTTGGCTGATTGTGGTACTGTGCTATCTATGCTACGATTGTGGTACTATTTAAGCTATCTATGTGGATAGCTTTACAAATGCAGCTGTCTTCCAGATGGAGATGGGAAGAGTCCAATAAGAAAACAGCAATTATTCATCCTATCACGTTTACATCCCAATCTCCAGTATCTCATTTTAAAAGGAGTAGGTAATAAGCAATGTGAAAGATCTCTGCCTGAGGTCCTGGAAAGCAACTTCCAATCTTGAGTAGACAGTGCTGACCTTGATGAACTGGTGGTCTGGTTCAGTATGAGGCAACTTCATAATATGTTCATAGATGAGTGGGGATTTGCACTAAGATCTCCCTACTCCTAGTCTAGCATTCTGACCAGTACACCATTCTTTCTCTTAGTCCAGTCTTTCACATTGTAATGCTAGAAAGGGCTCTTTATGTTTTATGGAATACTATTAGAAACTTCTTTTTCATTGTGGACATGGGGACAGTTTACGGATTTTGTATCTACAGTTTGGCAAAAAGAAAAAAGGTAGAATACAACATGTGCCTATGCAGATACTTTAAATTATTCTGTTTCTTACAGATTGGTGCTGTTCCTTTGGCTGCTTTAGGAGCTCCAACGCTTGACCCAACCCTGGCTGCTCTAGGGCTTCCTGGGGCAAATTTAAATTCTCAGGTATATTGCTTTGGGTTGCTGGAAAATTGCATCGTGCAAATATATTTGGTGTCCAATGACTGTTTATCCAAATGTTAAAAAAACTGCTAATTGCACTTAGTATAAAAGTTTAGCACAAAGCTTGATAGGATTTATAGTCCTGTATTTCATTATGTTTGACCAGAAGTTCTTATGGTCTCTTTAACGATTAATATAATTAGACATCATAAAATGCTTTGGTGCTATTTGAGCATGAAACAGTTGATATTTTTATTGTATTGTCGAAGGCTTTCACGACTGGAATCACTGGAGTGTTGTGGGGTTTCTGGGCTGAATGGCCATGTTCCAGTAGCATTTTCTCCTGATGTTTCGCCTGCATCTGTGGCTGGCCTATTCAGAGGATCTGATGGTAGTAAAGCAAGTGGAGTGTATATGCCTGTGGAATGTCCAGGGTGGGAGAAAGAACCATTTGCATTTGTTAATAAGTGTAAAGGGTGCAATTAGCAAGTGTGATTTGCGTGTGTTGAGTGGAATCCATCCATTTTAGCATATGTAAGTAACAATGAAGTTGCATAATCAGTGAGGGCATCTGCATAGTAGTTGCCTGGCATTTTAATCCCTTCGATTGCTTCCTGTCTGGAGATATCCTGTGTGGGGTTCACTAACCATTGTTTATTCCTTTCTGCTAAAATTGTCCATGTGCTGTTGAAATTGTCCATTATTATTATTATTTATTAAATTTGATAAACTTCCCACCACCGGAGGGCTCTGGGCGGTGTACAACAAAATCACAACTAAAACAATGTGCACAATAAATAAGTGATAAATAGTTAAAAACAAAATCACAACTAAAACAATGTGCACAATAAATAAGTGATAAATAGTTAAAATACATAATTCAGAATAAGCAGCATTCTAAAACCCAAAAAAACAATATTAATAATACTAATGATGGCTCCCAGTCCCAAGGCCGGGAGGGGACAGACAATACTGAAAGATGTCACATCGGTAGTGCCAATGATGGTATAGCACGCAACACAGGGACATCCAATCTGCGGCTGGCCTACCCAAAAGCCCGGTGGAACAATTCGGTCTTACAGGTCCTGCGGAAATCACGAAGATCCCGTAGGGCCAGCACCGCTGATGGAAGTGTGTTCCACCAGGCAGGGGCCAGGGCTGTAAAAGCCCTGGCTCGGGTAGAGGCCAGCCGCATCACAGAGGGGCCGGGGATCATCAGCAAGGGACTTATGGGGTGAGACGGTCCCGAAGGTATGAGGGTCCCATTGAAATCCACAAGCACATGGACAATTTCAACAGAAAGGAAGAAACTATGAAAATGAACAAAGTTTGGCTACCAGTACTTAAAAACACTAGAATCAAGACAATGGTTAGTGAACCCCACCCAGGGTGTCTCCAGGCAGGAAGCAATCAAAGAGATCAAAATGCCAGGCAACTACTGTACAGATGCCCTCACTAACTGATTATGTAACTTCATTGTATGCTAAAATAGGTGGACACTCAACACATGCAAATCACACTTAGTAAATGCACCTTTTACACTTGTTAACCAACACAAATGGGTCTGTTTCCCACCCTGGACATTCCACAGGTATATGTACTCCACTTCCTTTACTACCATCAGATCCTCTGAAGATGCCAGCCACAGATGCAGGTGAAATGTCAGGAGAAAATGATACTGAAACAGCTATACAGCTCGGAAACCACACAACACTCCATATATTTTTATTGTCAAACTTTGTTGTTAATCCTGCTGGAATGCATAATATTTAAATTAATTATTGGAGAGAAATGAAGTCTGTTGTCAGTTCCTTTCCTAATAATTTCATAGTTCAATCCTGAGGGCCCCTGCAGTGTTGGCAACCACCTATTAGTGCAAAAGTAGTTCCACTAATCTGTTACATTTGGACATTCCACAGAGGGAAATAACACATGCCACCTACAGAGCACATTCAGCATAACAAACATGCAAGAGTTCATTGCAATTTCAGCAACACCTGCCAATCAGCCAGCAGTAGCCAATCAAGCCTCTGTCAGTGGCACATGTAGGCAGAGCCAATCACTGCCCCCCAATCCAGCCACTGTCCCTTAATACTTTGTCAGGTATGAAAATTAGGTTACTGTCATTGTCAGGTGTGAAAATTGAGTTACTGTTTTAGATCCCATGCTACTTCACAGGAGTAACCTGCAGAGCATAGTTTCACAGGTTAAACACAACAACTCAACACCGAAGTTGAGTTGCTGTGTAATTGTGGGGAACATTCTCTCATAGACTGGGGCGGAGCGATGGGAAACTGCTCCCGGGGCACGGGTATGCCCCTGCCATGCCCTGTACCCGGCCGGGGCCCTTCAACCACCCAAGGAGTCATGCCCCTCCCCCCTGCCCCGTTGGCGCTAAGCCGCTGCTCAAAGATCTAGTTAAATAGTTGCAGTCTGTTGCAAAGGGTTCTGTTGCACAGAAAATGGCTGAGAAAAATGCAGGTTTGTTTTCATGGAGAGCTGAAAGACAGGGAGGGAAGACCCAGCAACAGCACAACTCCAGCAGAGGCATAGGACCTGAAGGGCACCCATGTTTTGGACACAATGTCCACAGCTTCTCTAGCAAGAGCCAAATTGGCAGCAATATGCTGCCCACAAGCAGCTGTCCCTTCTCCGAGCCACATTTCCTTGAGTAAGTAGGACTAGAAAGCAAAAGAAGACTGATGCCAGGTGTGACCCCACAGCCATCACACAGAAGACCAGCATCCTAACCAGTGGGGCCAAGGCAGTAGGTTCAAAGGAGGTATGCCATCAGGTAGGAAGTACTCCACTCCACCTCCACACACACACTGACATCACCACCAGCCAGAGACCATTGCAGACGGGTATGGCTCAGAGGAAAACCACTAGGATAACATGACCAAGGCTCTTGGTTTTGATCTCCACATGGTTAGAAGCAAGAGGCAGCCAAAAGCCTTGGAAGTCATGTTTGCCACTGAAAACCAGAAAAAGAAATAGGAGCTGGACAGCACACCATACATCTGAGCACGACAGATTTGATGCAGAGTGGATCATACCCACCGATCTCCCTGTTGAATCACTGCCTGCGTGGATGCTAAACAGCAGCATCTACAACGATGACAAACCACAAAAACACTTGGGCTGCAGCCATGCCTGTGGGGCCCTGGCAGATCTGTACTTTCACCCCTATAAGGGGACTGCATTTTCCAGGGAGATCCCTCTGAGAATCATGAGGTAGCCATCCAAATGACACTGACCTGTGAGAACGTGCTCTGCAACAGTTCCATCCACTGCTGTTGCATGTTTCTGCTATTCTGGAAGGCAATAGGTCCTGTGACTTCTTGGTAACCCAGTCCACCCAGTACAGTGAGCAGCTACCAGGAACCCCAGTCTGCCTGGAAGAAGGGGATGCCCTGACAAAGGACTGTTCTAATGGATCAGTCTAATGCCAGCATCCCTGCACCCCAGCCCACCCCTAGCATCACAGGCATTAATTCAGGGTACACTTCCCTGGGATTATGCTCTATTGCACGACATGGGGTATGGTGCCTGGTTGGCCTGGCTCATGTCACCCCCATATGCACCCCTCCACACATATACTGGTCTTGGTTGTGGGTGCCAGCATTGTCAAGGCAGCTCCCAGGCTCATACAAGTGGAACAGGGCAGTCAGGTGCGAACTGGGGGATAGGTAGCTGGATCTGCACCTCTGCTCGCCTGTTGCTGTGTGATTGCCACTCCAATTTCTGGAGTTGAGATATCTGGTAGGGGTCTGAAATGATAAACACTAGCCACAAAGATCTTTTTCTCCCTTAGATGTTAGTGCTAACTGTTGGGTCTTCAACCTTCATTGCACATAAGTTCAACACTTCACACTCTTATTGTCCTTTGACTAGAATTTTGTTTTTTTTTTCAGTTCAAGTATACTGTGTTCTCCTTGTATATTGGTTGATACACTGAATTCCCAGA